>NW_016158168.1:21421-31446 GCF_001687245.7 Rhagoletis zephyria
ATGATTCTTGGCGTTTTAGCATTTCTCTCTCGCAGCTGCACCAGTGTAACGTCACGCAAAAATTATTCACAAAATTCTTCTCTGATGGGCGCAATTTTGTATTCTATCATTCTTACCTACAACACATATTAAATGCAAAATAAGCTTTTTCAAGCTTTCATCTAATTTGCCAGCCCTGCTTATCACATAAGTGCATTCCGCCGTAATGATGTGCCTGGAGTGCACATCTTGGTTGGGTGCAACATCAGCTTGCAAAAAATCCTGCTTAGTATTTAGCTCAGAACTCAAGAGTACAGTTAGTCAATTCCTTGCTTTTTAAAGATGTTTTAGTTATTATTGGCCTAATTGATAACACTAAGCAACTTTTTTTAGCATGAGGCCAATTTTTTGGTAAAATTATTGTGGAAAAAACAACAATAGTTAGAAGTTAGAAGCTATAGCTGCTATTTCGGAGATCACCACATCTTCTCATGAGACTTCTTCATCGAGTTCACTGGGATTCTGGGATTTTTCATAAAAAACGACTTCAAGTTCAATACAAATTTAAATACAAAAGCTCTATTTAGCCAACTCTGTTCCAGAGCAGCGACAATAAGAGAAAACTAGTACATACATACATATGTGCGTCCAAATAAAATATATAGAAAACTTTAAAAATATTCACCCTCGGGATATGCTTTGGTTATTACTGATCTATAGCAGTTTACGTGTTTCCAAAGATTCTATTTATAGAAATGTTTATAAAGCTTTGTTAGGCTACATTTCAGTCATGACTAGCTTACGAGCAAAAAATAAAGGCTACCGAGGAACGACTGTTTTATATCGGTTATGTGCAGTGCCTTCTATAGGCTGATATATGTTGTACATGGGTTAAAAGCTCTCTGCCGACAACGGTTTTATAGTTAGCTTCCGTTTCCAAGACCAAAGAGGTCAAAGAGATTCACAAAAAGCTCCGGAAAAAAAGCAAAGCCATTTGCTTTTTTTTGTCCCAGATACATACAATGCTTGGTTGAATCATTAGCAATCTTAACCTACGCCAAGCGGAACCATAAAACAAGATTAAAAAAAATGCATTCTAGTTAACTTATCAGATTGCCAAGCGGCCATCTCCACTAAGATGGTCAACTACAAAAAATTTTTGGCAAAACCCTGCTAAACTTAAATTTGGGTAACAGTCCACCGATATTATGAATTGGATACGAAAGATATGTTCTCACGGTCTCAGGTGTAGAGCACAGGAACGTACACGGAAGGGTTTTCTTCAATATCAAAATTTAATTTTTATAAAACAGGTAAATATTTTGCTTAGGACGGTGCGTAATAAGCCTTAGGTACTTAAACGTGGCTGTTACTTATTTCAAATAATTGTTACAACTGCACCAAGTACTACTTACATACCTCCGAATCATGTTTCTTAAATAAAAAATAAAATGTTGTGCAGCTTTATCTCAATATATCAAATAAAAAAATTTAATTCTGTTTATTACCTTTTCTGCGCCCCTGCCTGTAGTCTTTACTTAAAGCTTATTTTACAGTTTCTTGCATTTTTGAAATCAATTATTCTTGTTGTTTTAGTATTGGCAAATATTTTTATATTTTTAAATACTATCGAATATATATATGCAAAAATATTATCGAGTCTTTATAATTTAATTAATAACTAAGCTGTATTTATTTACATAAGGATGTGATTTTTATTCATAAATGGTGGGGTAGGGATTTTAATATATTTACATTTATAAGCGCTGACAAACTTTTATTAAAAACGTCTAAAAAAATAAACATATGTTGTTGTTTTTGTTGTTTCTGTTACTTTTTGCAAAAATTGCTAAACTTGCACAATGTGTAGAACCAAGAGTAAAAAAAGTTCGTACCCTGGTATGTATTTATGTATGAATGTATATCTATAATCTGCTAAATATAATAGCTTAATCAAAACCTAAATAGACAAGAAGGTAATACGTGGAATGCACTAGTAGATTACACTAGTTTACAAATAGTTTACAAACTTCATTTTCAAGAAAACAGGTTTTTGCATTTTTTATTAAAATATGTATGTTTTAAAACCTGGACAACCAACAATGGAGTATCAACTTTAAAATCTGACCCCCTGGAAAATATCTTATATAAAAACAAGAACCTCTATACTTAAATGTAAACAGATAGTACTTCAACTTATCATATAATAAGTAATTTAACAAGTATTTCGAAGTAATTGTACATATAGAAGTACTCCAAAAATACTTGTATTTCCAACTACCTACTAGAATTTTGCTCAGTCTCATCACTTTTTTTAAAGTGGGTTCAAATTTGTACCTTTTTTCTCCAAAAATTAAACTCAAATAAATCTAACTCGTTTTCTTCTTGGACCTAAAATAAAATTTAAACCAGTAACTCCCAGAAGACCAGTTCTTTTTTCCTTTGAAGAAATGGCAGCTAGAAGTTTGAAAGTTCTACAAAAGACTTAAAAATAGAATTTTATTAAGAACCATCGATTCTGACAATCCCCTGAGGATATAGCGAAAATTAAATGAAGAATAAATTTCGTTCATGACTGACCTTTTACAATGAAAAGATTTAAAAGTAGAACCAGTGCCTGCCAACTTATTTTAATCCACACCTAGAGTTCACCGAAATAATTCTCCTTTTTTTCTAAAATGTATCTCCTCAGTCAGATTAGGATCTTCTTTAAAAAAAACATCAAAATAATGGGAGCATTCAAGAACGTCAAAATACAAAGCATCAGTCAGTGTCGTAGGTGTATTAAAAAAATTAGATGTAAATTACTAATTTTTTTTCTATGGCAAAACATTGTTCAAAACTATGAACACTACTTAAAATTTTTTTCGAATGTCAATTGCACCGAAAATTGTAGTTTCTTTCTATAGACCACACTGCTCACTATCGAAAAGACGGACAACTGGAACCCGGAAATATTAATTAAATAAACATGGTAAGATTGATATCATTTGCTAAAGACAACTTTTCTCTAAACAGCAAAAAGCTATTATCTACAAAAAAAAAGGGCTTTACTGAATCGGTTAAAAGAAGTCTGATGTAGAGGTGTGGTAGTAGCTACATAAAACTTAGTAGACGTTCCTTTCGAAAATTAATTGCGTATCAAACTCGTATTAAGCAATTCCAAAATAGTTTAGCCTATTAAATGAGGTACAGTTTTCTTGTAAACTAGTGTAATCGATCAAAAACACCTCTCCGATCAAAGTAGGGAAAAAGATTTATTTTTCTCTAAACTTTATTCTAGTTGCTAATTTATTTATTTGACCTATTTATTTACTTTGTTTAGTGAACGTAAATATTTAAATTTAATTGTGATTTTTTCGACATTTTTTCATATACAGCGTTTGTAACTAACAAAAATAACGAACTTTTGGCTTTCAGAAATATTTGTAAACTCAGATTCGCATAATATAGAAAGCTATCTGAACACAGACTAAAGTCAGCAAATTTAGGCTGCATAGATTTAATCGTTCAAATTAAATAAAAACTGTAAACCATATAGTATCTGTAGTTTTAAAAGTACATTTTCTTTCAGTATTAACTAGTTAGGGTTCCAGATACATAAAAGAAATCTGTGGTCCAAACATATGCTGTTACATTTTATTTCAACTGTATTTCGACTGCTGAGTGGAAGATCGACCTATCTCGGCAGCCAGTTCGAAAACGAACTATCTCAAAAAAAACTTTTCAATAACGCCCTATTTCAGAATTTTATTGAAAAACACCTTATCTCAGAATTTGGTTGAAGAACGCCCTTTCGCAGAATTCGGTTCAAGAACGCCCAATCTAACTTCAAAATGTATTGAATATGTGCTGATACACGGCGTTTTTGAATAGGCAGCTGAGATATGGCGTTGTTGAAACGAATTCTGAAATAGGGCGTTGTTCAACCAAATTCTGAAATAGCGCGTCCTTGAAACATTTTTTGAGATAAGGCGTTTTCGAACTGGCTGCCGAGATAGGTCGATCTTCCACTCAGCAGTCGATTTAGTCAATTATATATATGTTCATGCAGTTTAAGTTTTACTAAATGTCTATACGTTTATATTAAATCGTAAAATGAATGATACCTCGTGAACCAGTTATTAGTTAAAAAGCAAGTAATTTTTCGAATCACGTTTGATCTTTATTTTTGTTGCTATTTTCCAATAAATGTAACCATGTTTTCGATCATATATATATGTATATTTAATTGTAAGTATTATATTTTATAACAATACAACACACTACTTAAGGTACAAAGATATTGTATACAACGCCATTTTACGTACGCAGAGATGTTTTCGAACTGCCTTTGAAATTTCTAAAAACGTTATTAATATTTGGGGCTATTGTATATGGGTTATTCCATACAATATTTACACCGCAATAGTTTTTTTGGGGTGAAATATATTTTTTTACATTCTTTATCGAAAAAAAAGAAGACACCAATTTTGACATTTCACACTCTCATGGAAAGCCGAAGTAATTACGCACATTTTGATACCTTAACTGATTTTCTCCGACAAATAGTTTATTAACGGCAAACAATTAAAAAAAAAGATACTTCTCCGTGAGTTCAAAATTTCGGGATTTTTTTTTCGAGATTTTCGAATATCATGACGAAATATGAATGACCCATATGTGCTTTTATTTGTCCTCAAATTACCAAATCTAAACCAAAACGTCCGTTGTACGTGTTTTTGTATAAATTGCGTTGAATCTGTACGATCAACAAGCAGTTATATTTCTGAATCCGGATCTGATTTTTTAGTTACATAGGTGTGCGATATGTATGTGCTATTTAATTAAAAAAAAAAAAATGGTTCTTAAAGTAACAATCATTTTCTATTGATATTTGAGTTTATTAAGCCCTCCACAGATTTTATTTCTTACTTATGTTGACCCAAAAGTATGTGCATATAATTGGACACAGATATAAATATAAACATATGCTTATGATATCGAGCCCTAACCGCCAAAATAACGTAAGCGACATTTTTTTTAAATTTTCTTTTTGATGCAGAAATATTCCTAGAGCATCTAGATGCATTTCTGCATCAAAAAGAAAATTTCGAAAAAAAATGTCGCTTACGTTATTTTGGCGGTTAGGGCTCGATATATTTGATACATATAGGAATTTCAAAATTAAAACTGGAATAAAAAAATAATAATACTACATAAAAACAATTTTACGATTAATACCATGGCACTCTTTACAGATTTTCTTTTCAATCAAAAATTTAATGTAAACCATTTTGAGAAGAAATTTAATATCCCTTATCGACTAATATCAGAAACATTTACTGCAATCCAAAACATACACCTAATGTGCTTTGGAAAATGTAGAGAAGTGAATTAAAATAAAATTTTACGGTAATTTACAAAATGGTGTATTTACTTCCTTCTAAGCATTCAATACAACATGCAAATGTAAATATAA
Organism: Rhagoletis zephyria; assembly: GCF_001687245.7. Classification (NCBI taxonomy): domain Eukaryota; kingdom Metazoa; phylum Arthropoda; class Insecta; order Diptera; family Tephritidae; genus Rhagoletis; species Rhagoletis zephyria. The sequence continues at coordinate 26,862 of NW_016158168.1, forward strand.
TTTTTTACATGAACATCAAGACAGATTAAAAATATTATATTAAAAATTATTTATAGAGAGTGTTTAAAGATTTTTAAATGTATTTAAAGCAAAGTGCAATAATGCGTATGAGTGATCAATGAAGTAAATAAAACGAAAATTTTATATTCACTGCTAGAATGTATGCGGATGATAAAAAAAAAAAACATTTTACATATTTACGTTAATACCCAACAAGCTAAGAAAACATTTAAACTATAAGCATCGAAAAGCAAATAAATTTAAAATTTGAAAATATTTTACTTGTTTATTATGACAAGCATTCCGCGTTGTTTAAGCGCAATATTTATTTTAAAGAATTGCTTAATAGATAAGTTTGTTGTGCTTGTTGGGTAAGGAAAAAAGGGCGGGTTTTCTATTAAAATTTTGTTTTCGTTAACTTATTTAAACGAATCCTGCTGAACTATATGTGTGTGCAATATCGTATGAAAAAGGCAACATAAAATTAATAAAAGTTGTTAGGGAGAAAGGCAATTTGGTGTTGTGGCATCCGGATATGCCGATTATTCTACATTGAATTAACGTTTAAGGCACGTTTATCATTATTTATGCTTCGATCATATTAATAGAAAAAAGTGCGAGTATAATTAAATTTGCACCTTCGAAAACGCCAAATGTCAGAAAATTTAAAGTATTTAGGAAATGAAAAAAAAAACAAATATTTATTCTAGAGTTGTGACATTTTCGAGAATATTTCTTAATTTTAAGTATTTCTTATTTATTAAGTTGAAAATTAAACCGCTGTGCAAGAAAGTAACAAAATAAATCGGAGAGTTGAAAATTTATTTTACGATTAGGTGATTCACAAGACGTCGCACAGTTTTCTTTTTCAAAGAGACAAAATTTAATGGTATTTTGAAATGGAGAATTCAGGAAAAATTTTTTCTTTTTTTTTTTGACTTGAAACTAGTCTTCAATGTACTTTTAACAAAGATTTATATACATCTTTTCGCTGTTCTTTTGTCCATGGGCACAAAACCGAAAAAGCATTCAAAATTTTTGTTTCAAAGTTGATTTTTTTTAAGTCAAAAAAGAAAATATTCAAATATTTAACTCTTTAATGTCGGTTTCGAGGCGAAGGTAATTTTTCATTAATTCAGATTTTTTAAATTTTTAATTTTTTGGCTTCTTTGTCTTTTTTACTTAACAACTTGTAATGAATTAAAAATACGAGTAATTTTTAAGCAAAAACCCAAACCGACTTCAATTCTCATATACAAATTTAATAGTACCGTTAATTTCTTCATGACCAAATTATCGAACCTAAACCAAATTAGTATGGGATCACCCTTGAGCTGCCACCTTTCCGGTAGAAAAAGAATTATCGAAATCGGTTGACGTGGTCCAAAGTTAAGTTAAGTTATATATGGGTCATTCCATACAATATTTACAACTCAATATTTTTTTGGGGTGAATATGTTTTTAAATTGACAGAAAATATGTAATCAGGTCCTCTTAAACACATCTAACCGTTATTTTACATTGAAAAAATTTATGTATTTATGACTTTACGACGCTTACGGCGTCTTGTAAATAACCTAAAGATGAGTAATTGATTCAATTACTGCATCGTCTAGCCTAATTTGCTCCATTTAACGCATTTACCTTTATTTGAACTGCGATTTAACTCAATTGTGAAAACATATATGTATGTATAACCGAATTTCAACCCGAGTTCAGATTTCTACCGGTGCACAATAAGTCGAATCACCACTTTTTCTGAGCGAAATTAAAAAATTCGAATTGCTTTTGTGTGCCGTTGTTATTAGACCCATTTTGTGGTACATTTTGTATTTGTATGTATATATGTATGTGCGTTCAAACCAAGTAGACTTTTTAATTAGTAGATTTAAAAAGACGAGTATGCATGTGGTGTTGAATACAACTAACTGAAAATTAATAATAATCATGATATGTACATATGTATGTACATATGTATATGGACATTTCCATAGTCAACGAATGTAACAGTACATTTAATGCAAAGGAAAAGAATATTCTTTTTTCTTTTTCAAATTCCAACGTAAACTAAATGTTTAAGAAGAAGATTTGGCGAGTACTTGCTCAAACTAAAAATAGAGAAATGAAAATATTGATGAATAATTTAATCCAAAGTAGATTTCGTTATTTATATTAGGAAAGAAAATATTCCCAAGTAAAGGCCTGTATGCAGCTCTCAAGAAAAGCTAAAACTCCATATAAAATGACGTACAAGAAATGGCTAAGAAATTTTCTTGAGTCAAATTTCCTTAAGGCAGTACGCAGTTCTTAAGAAATTTACTACGTTTGCTAGTACGGTTTTCTAAAGTTTTTTTGTGAAAAAAGAGCACAAGGCAGCCCAGGCTTGCATCAGAAATATATGCCCGTTCCATTATTTATTGAGGAAAGAGTGAGGCAACAGGCTGTGAGGTATCAAAAATGTCAAAATTCCTTGGACACACACGCGAAATAATGGCAATTTTTTCTTAACCGTTTTCTTGAGAGCTACATACAGGGCTTAAGTATAAGGAAAATTGGCTCGTCAAAACTTAACTTCCAAAAAGTTTTAAGGTGATGTATCAGCTGCTTCATCGCAAGATTTTATTGGCCTTGCGTCAATAACTTTTTCTGATAATTTCCTCTTTGTTCTATTAAAATTGAAAATCCACATAACTTTTAACAAAACCGGATATATTCGGCCCTATTGAGTAATTTTTTTTTCATATCCGTCACCAGATTTGGTGTCACACTTTCGATTGGCTTCAAATTTTTTATGGGTTCTATACATGAAATAGGCTAACACGTGTTCGAGGATTTTTTTTTGGTTTTTTCTTTGGAGATAGGATCTGTCAAAGTTTGCATCTCTTCGTGATTCTGAATAGTCATGTACTCTTTCAAATCGTTATATCTCGGGTTCTGCCCATCGTAGAGATTTCATCTTAACGTCGTTTTAAAGCTAAAGAAACGGGCTTAATATTTCCACAAATAAGATGGTCAAAATTGTCCTAAAGCTAACTTAGCTATTAACAGCTGAACTTTTTGAAGTTGATTTGCATAGTGAAGGCCAATAAATTAGGGATTTAAAATTATATGATCGTAATCCTTGTTTAATTCTCTATAAAAAAACGTGGTTAAAAAAGATTGGGGTTTTCAAGAACTATTTTTAAAATATTTTTCTTACTACAAACTTTACAACAAAGCGTTTTATTTAATAAAGCAAAACAGCAGTTTGAAATTCACATTCGAATCCCATTAGAGATCAACATTAGAACTCGATTAGAGAATTAATATTTTCTCGCATCGAGAACTATGTCCCATTTTTGTTGAGATCGCTATGATTCTCGATAGTTTTCGAGTCGTTCTCTAACGTTTGAGATGGGAGAATGTGGCTAGTTCTCCATTCGTTCTCTAATCGGTAACTTACCACAATGTTTGCTGGGAAATACAAAATTATTTACCTTCCGCCCGTTATTTTCACCGAAAAGTGGAGTTAGAAGCTTTCACCGCTGCGGCGACGATAATGCAGTTTCAAATTGAATTTATTCACGGTAAAATATCTTCAAAGTATTCTATTTTCGATTTTTTTTTTAATAAAATTTGAATCGTTATAATTCCGTTTTTGTGTTCGTGATTGCGTTCTTAAGACTGATTTAATTTCTTACCAGGCAGCTTTTGCTAATTTTAAAGTTAAATTAATATTAATTACGATGATTTTATTTGAAAAATTTTTAACATCTATTTCAATATCAACCAAGTTCTATGGAAATACCCATATATGTATGTATGTACATATGTATGTCTATAAAATTAATAAGATTAGGAAATGTTAAAAGTCTCATGAATGTGTTTTGATATTTTGGAAATCATTTTAAGGCTACGGTTACTATGCATGCGTATTCTGACGAACTTTAGTTTTGACGATAACTTCGGACCAAAAAAATAAGAAACAAACAAGCAAAGACGTATTTTTTTGTCGCAACGAAATCGTCAGAACAAAAGTTCGTCAGAATAAGCATGCATAGTAACCATAACCTAAGGTGCCAAGTCAGGTTATGAAGCAGTAAAGTGAGAGCAACATAAAACATCGAAATTTGTATGAAAAATATTTCAGAGCGGGAATTTTTTAAGATTTTCGAGATTTCAAGGAAATTCTCCGGTGAGCGTGAACTAGGAATGTTAACACAGAGATCCCGGACTTTTTTAGGTTCTAAAAATTCGGGGATTCTTGGCAAATATTCCAGGGATTTTCGGAAATTTTAATTTTGATGGCAATAATTGAAACTCCTTTTCTTGAGCAGTATTGGCTATATTTATTTTTATTTAATAATTTATATTCTTTCATAAATGTCTAGCTCATTATACATACAACACCGTGCGATAGTAAATTTTACACACAAAAATTGATATATTCGTGAAAACATGATCCAAATATTGTAAAATTGCGTTTTTAGTTTTTCACCCTGGGTTAAGTAATTCCAAAATGATTTAAAAAATTCGGTGGAATGTGCCTAGAGAAGAAGTGTGGGTATCAAGTTGAAGAAGAAAGTCTGTAGAATTTAATCAGATT
>NW_016158168.1:31546-33946 GCF_001687245.7 Rhagoletis zephyria
TAGTAGTTGCCAAAAAATAAATACTCGCGGATAACATCCTAAAACTTTTCGTGCAGAGGAAAGTTTAGCGCCGTCCATTGCATACCGCTTTGTTAACATTTGGTATAATCTTTATACTAACATTTTCAAATTTTAAATTACCGTTTTTGTACTAAATTTTAAGGTACTCAAGTTTTTAAATTTTAATATGTAATACTAAAAGATACCTTAAACAAATTTTTAGGGAACTAGAGTTTAGTATTTTTAACTATTCAAAATTTTATATCAAAACTAAAAACTACTAAAGTTTTAAAATACTTTATGTCAACATTTAGAATTATTTATTAGTACAAAGACGTAAAATTTTAAATACCCAGATTTAGTACTAAACGTTTATGGTAGAAACATTCCGTACTAAAAAATATGTACCAAAATTTAGTAGGTACTAAAATTTACCTAAAAACTTGTTTGAGTTCTATACTCCAATATTTTAAGATCCCCAAAGTTACTACTAAGTAGTATATTATTATATGTCTATCCTGAAGTACTAAAATATATTTCCAATATTTTAAGGAACTTGATTTCTGTACTAAAATTCTAAATAAATTTTTTTGTACAAAGTAAGGTACTAAGATTTAGACATATGTACATTGCTTTCACAGTTCATTAGGCGTTAAAAAACTGTTTGCAATTCACTTTTTTGTTTAATAAATTTGTTTTAGGAAAATTAGCAATAAGATATAATTGTCTGATTAAGTTATATTTCTTATCAACTACTAAAAATTCATGAATATTTATTTTTTGCTAATACAAAATATTTAATCATATTTCAGCGGCTTTTGTTTAAACTTTCAAACTCGTACAAAATTTAAGATAAGGACTTATTTCGCTCACTCGATATTAGGTGACAAAATCAACTAAAAAAAACGTATTATCGATTGAATAGCTTGATAGCTCGACATTGAAAAAATATTTTTTTATCAAATTTTGCAATTGGAAACATTATTCTAGTTCTAGAGAAGATTGCTGTAATAAAAGATTGGCAATTTTTTTTTTTTCAAAACACCAACTTAAACTAAATCAAATGAACTTAAAGTAGAAAAATAATCCAAATAATTTGCTTCAAATAAAATATTTATAGTTAAAAGAGATAGCAGAAATTGGTTTGGTGGAGTAAAGAGAAGGGAATGGTGATAGAGTACTGGCAAAGTAATGTATATATATACATATATATATATATATATATATATTTCTTTTGGTTATGTTTCTATATAAGTATTTATATATATGTTCTTTGCTTAATAAATAAGACAAGAAAACGAAACAGAACGAACGAACGTAGAGAAGAATGCGTTTTTTCGTTAAAAAATAGAAAGAGTATTTACCTGCGTTTGGTGATCGGGGGCAGGGAGGCCCGTGTTGTCTAACAGTGTAGGGGAAGCAGGGCGAGCATCTATAGCAACAAATATAACATAAAGACTTCACATTTACCACAGCAGACCATTACAGAAAAAAAAAACTAAACTTAAGTTTGAAATTTCGATTCATAAAACTAATGGAAATGTACATAATTTTGAGAAAATAAATTCAGTAAAAAATTAAAAAATATTTAATTTGGAAAATTAGTAAAAATAAATATATTTAGTTATTTTTGTTTCAAATTAGCCACTGATTCAGAGTTGTATGTCTCTATCACTATCAATTTTTTCGCTGTCTTGCTAAGTAGGTAATTTTTTCTTTTGATTTATTAATGCCGATTTATTAAAAAAATGCGAATTGATAAATAGTTATTTGAAATGTTTACATCATATATAAATAAACTTATAAGTTCAACAGAAAATAGCTGGAAAATAAAATATGCTTAATAGTAGTAGAAAAGACAATTAAATTGCATAAATTGTTAGTTTTGATTTTATGTGTTTATAATTTTTATTCAAGAAAAAGCGTTTGACTCTGACAGACACCGGCTAAAGTGACCATATACATATTTATACGATTACGAGTAGAAAGTGCAGCTGTTTATACAAATTATTACGTTTTTTATTTTTGTTAGTTATAATTTTTCATGTTGTCACATTTCATTAAAAAAAATATCACATCATCGGTTTCGAGATTATGTTCGATTAAGTATGTTACAATGCATTCACAAGTATAAATGTATTTCAATTGCATATCCAAATGATTGCTTCTATAAATTCTGCTAAGTATATCTATCTATGTTTGTCAGACCACTAATTAGTTTTTACGCATTCTCATAAAACTCTTTATGCCTGTGGCATTTAACGCAAACAATAAAGATGAAATAAACGTGGCTGAGTAAAGTAAAGATCAGAAAGCGGAAATCGCAACGAAAAGTTAAATTTATTGAAACAAAATATTCTATAAGTTGTATGTGTATTTAATTGTTACGCAATTTTTTTT
>NW_016158168.1:34341-56795 GCF_001687245.7 Rhagoletis zephyria
AAGTCTATTCATGATGAAATGTCAAAGCATACTGAGCATCTTTCTCTTTGACACCATGTCTGAAATCCCACGTGATCTGTCAAATACTAATGCATGAAAATCCTAACCTCAAAAAAATCACCCGTTATGTACATTTATAAGCGCTGACAAACTTTTATTAAAAACGTCTAAAAAAATAAACATATGTTGTTGTTTTTGTTGTTTCTGTTACTTTTTGCAAAAATTGCTAAACTTGCACAATGTGTAGAACCAAGAGTAAAAAAAGTTCGTACCCTGGTATGTATTTATGTATGAATGTATATCTATAATCTGCTAAATATAAAAGCTTAATCAAAACCTAAATAGACAAGAAGGTAAACGTGGAATGCACTAGTAGATTACACTAGTTTACAAATAGTTAACAAACTTCATTTTCAAGAAAACAGGTTTTTGCATTTTTTATTAAAATATGTATGTTTTAAAACCTGGACAACCAACAATGGAGTTATCAACTTTAAAATCTGACCCCCTGGAAAATATCTTATATAAAAACAAGAACCTCTATACTTAAATGTAAACAGATAGTACTTCAACTTATCATATAATAAGTAATTTAATAAGTATTTCGAAGTAATTGTACATATAGAAGTACTCCAAAAATACTGGTATTTCCAACTACCTACTAGAATTTTGCTCAGTCTCATCACTTTTTTTAAAGTGGGTTCAAATTTGTACCTTTTTTCTCCAAAAATTAAACTCAAATAAATCTAACTCGTTTTCTTCTTGGACCTAAAATAAAATTTAAACCAGTAACTCCCAGAAGACCAGTTCTTTTTTCCTTTGAAGAAATGGCAGCTAGAAGTTTGAAAGTTCTACAAAAGACTTAAAAATAGAATTTTATTAAGAACCATCGATTCTGACAATCCCCTGAGGATATAGCGAAAATTAAATGAAGAATAAATTTCGTTCATGACTGACTTTTACAATGAAAAGATTTAAAAGTAGAACCAGTGCCGCCAACTTATTTTAATCCACACCTAGAGTTCACCGAAATAATTCTCCTTTTTTTCTAAAATGTATCTCCTCAGTCAGATTAGGATCTTCTTTAAAAAAAACATCAAAATAATGGGAGCATTCAAGAACGTCAAAATACAAAGCATCAGTCAGTGCCGTAGGTGTATTAAAAAAATTAGATGTAAATTACTAATTTTTTTTCTATGGCAAAACATTGTTCAAAACTATGAACACTACTTAAAATTTTTTTCGAATGTCAATTGCACCGAAAAATTGTAGTTTCTTTCTGTAGACCACACTGCTCACTATCGAAAAGACGGACAACTGGAACCCGGAAATATTAATTAAATAAACATGGTAAGATTGATATCATTTGCTAAAGACAACTTTTCTCTAAACAGCAAAAAGCTATTATCTACAAAAAAAAAGAGCTTTTACTGAATCGGTTAAAAGAAGTCTGATGTAGAGGTGTGGTAGTAGCTACATAAAACTTAGTAGACGTTCCTTTCGAAAATTAATTGCGTATCAAACTCGTATTAAGCAATTCCAAAATAGTTTAGCCTATTAAATGAGGTACAGTTTTCTTGTAAACTAGTGTAATCGATCAAAAACACCTCTCCGATCAAAGTAGGGAAAAAGATTTATTTTTCTCTAAACTTTATTCTAGTTGCTAATTTATTTATTTGACCTATTTATTTACTTTGTTTAGTGAACGTAAATATTTAAATTTAATTGTGATTTTTTCGACATTTTTTCATATACAGCGTTTGTAACTAACAAAAATAACGAACTTTTGGCTTTCAGAAATATTTGTAAACTCAGATTCGCATAATATAGAAAGCTATCTGAACACAGACTAAAGTCAGCAAATTTAGGCTGCATAGATTTAATCGTTCAAATTAAATAAAAACTGTAAACCATATAGTATCTGTAGTTTTAAAAGTACATTTTCTTTCAGTATTAACTAGTTAGGGTTCCAGATACATAAAAGAAATCTGTGGTCCAAACATATGCTGTTACATTTTATTTCAACTGTATTTCGACTGCTGAGTGGAAGATCGACCTATCTCGGCAGCCAGTTCGAAAACGAACTATCTCAAAAAAAACTTTTCAATAAGGCCCTATTTCAGAATTTTATTGAAAAACACCTTATCTCAGAATTTGGTTGAAGAACGCCCTTTCGCAGAATTCGGTTCAAGAACGCCCAATCTAACTTCAAAATGTATTGAATATGTGCTGATACACGGCGTTTTTGAATAGGCAGCTGAGATATGGCGTTGTTGAAACGAATTCTGAAATAGGGCGTTGTTCAACCAAATTCTGAAATAGCGCGTCCTTGAAACATTTTTTGAGATAAGGCGTTTTCGAACTGGCTGCCGAGATAGGTCGATCTTCCACTCAGCAGTCGATTTAGTCAATTATATATATGTTCATGCAGTTTAAGTTTTACTAAATGTCTATACGTTTATATTAAATCGTAAAATGAATGATACCTCGTGAACCAGTTATTAGTTAAAAAGCAAGTAATTTTTCGAATCCCGTTTGATCTTTATTTTTGTTGCTATTTTCCAATAAATTTAACCATTTTTTCGATCATATATATATGTATATTTAATTGTAAGTATTATATTTTATAAAAAATACAACACACCACTTAAGGTACAAAGATATTGTATACAACGCCATTTTACGTACGCAGAGATGTTTTCGAACTGCCTTTGAAATTTCTGAAAACGTTATTAATTTTTGGGACTATTGTATATGGGTTATTCCATACAATATTTACACCGCAATAGTTTTTTTGGGGTGAAATATATTTTTTTACATTCTTTATCGAAAAAAAAGAAGACACCAATTTTGACATTTCACACTCTCATGGAAAGCCGAAGTAATTACGCACATTTTGATACCTTAACTGATTTTCTCCGACAAATAGTTTATTAACGGCAAACAATTAAAAAAAAGATACTTCTCCGTGAGTTCAAAATTTCGGGATTTTTTTTCGAGATTTTCGAATATCATGACGAAATATGAATGACCCATATGTGCTTTTATTTGTCCTCAAATTACCAAATCTAAACCAAAACGTCCGTTGTACGTGTTTTTGTATAAATTGCGTTGAATCTGTACGATCAACAAGCAGTTATATTTCTGAATCCGGATCTGATTTTTTAGTTACATAGGTGTGCGATATGTATGTGCTATTTAATTAAAAAAAAAAAAATGGTTCTTAAAGTAACAATCATTTTCTATTGATATTTGAGTTTATTAAGCCCTCCACAGATTTTATTTCTTACTTATGTTGACCCAAAAGTATGTGCATATAATTGGACACAGATATAAATATAAACATATGCTTATGATATCGAGCCCTAACCGCCAAAATAACGTAAGCGACATTTTTTTTAAATTTTCTTTTTGATGCAGAAATATTCCTAGAGCATCTAGATGCATTTCTGCATCAAAAAGAAAATTTCGAAAAAAAATGTCGCTTACGTTATTTTGGCGGTTAGGGCTCGATATATTTGATACATATAGGAATTTCAAAATTAAAACTGGAATAAAAAAATAATAATACTACATAAAAACAATTTTACGATTAATACCATGGCACTCTTTACAGATTTTCTTTTCAATCAAAAATTTAATGTAAACCATTTTGAGAAGAAATTTAATATCCCTTATCGACTAATATCAGAAACATTTACTGCAATCCAAAACATACACCTAATGTGCTTTGGAAAATGTAGAGAAGTGAATTAAAATAAAATTTTACGGTAATTTACAAAATGGTGTATTTACTTCCTTCTAAGCATTCAATACAACATGCAAATGTAAATATAATTTTTTACATGAACATCAAGACAGATTAAAAATATTATATTAAAAATTATTTATAGAGAGTGTTTAAAGATTTTTAAATGTATTTAAAGCAAAGTGCAATAATGCGTATGAGTGATCAATGAAGTAAATAAAACGAAAATTTTATATTCACTGCTAGAATGTATGCGGATGATAAAAAAAAAAAACATTTTACATATTTACGTTAATACCCAACAAGCTAAGAAAACATTTAAACTATAAGCATCGAAAAGCAAATAAATTTAAAATTTGAAAATATTTTACTTGTTTATTATGACAAGCATTCCGCGTTGTTTAAGCGCAATATTTATTTTAAAGAATTGCTTAATAGATAAGTTTGTTGTGCTTGTTGGGTAAGGAAAAAAGGGCGGGTTTTCTATTAAAATTTTGTTTTCGTTAACTTATTTAAACGAATCCTGCTGAACTATATGTGTGTGCAATATCGTATGAAAAAGGCAACATAAAATTAATAAAAGTTGTTAGGGAGAAAGGCAATTTGGTGTTGTGGCATCCGGATATGCCGATTATTCTACATTGAATTAACGTTTAAGGCACGTTTATCATTATTTATGCTTTGATCATATTAATAGAAAAAAGTGCGAGTATAATTAAATTTGCACCTTCGAAAACGCCAAATGTCAGAAAATTTAAAGTATTTAGGAAATGAAAAAAAAAACAAATATTTATTCTAGAGTTGTGACATTTTCGAGAATATTTCTTAATTTTAAGTATTTCTTATTTATTAAGTTGAAAATTAAACCGCTGTGCAAGAAAGTAACAAAATAAATCGGAGAGTTGAAAATTTATTTTACGATTAGGTGATTCACAAGACGTCGCACAGTTTTCTTTTTCAAAGAGACAAAATTTAATGGTATTTTGAAATGGAGAATTCAGGAAAAATTTTTTCTTTTTTTTTTTGACTTGAAACTAGTCTTCAATGTACTTTTAACAAAGATTTATATACATCTTTTCGCTGTTCTTTTGTCCATGGGCACAAAACCGAAAAAGCATTCAAAATTTTTGTTTCAAAGTTGATTTTTTTTAAGTCAAAAAAGAAAATATTCAAATATTTAACTCTTTAATGTCGGTTTCGAGGCGAAGGTAATTTTTCATTAATTCAGATTTTTTAAATTTTTAATTTTTTGGCTTCTTTGTCTTTTTTACTTAACAACTTGTAATGAATTAAAAATACGAGTAATTTTTAAGCAAAAACCCAAACCGACTTCAATTCTCATATACAAATTTAATAGTACCGTTAATTTCTTCATGACCAAATTATCGAACCTAAAACAAATTAGTATGGGATCACCCTTGAGCTGCCACCTTTCCGGTAGAAAAAGAATTATCGAAATCGGTTGACGTGGTCCAAAGTTAAGTTAAGTTATATATGGGTCATTCCATACAATATTTACAACTCAATATTTTTTTGGGGTGAATATGTTTTTAAATTGACAGAAAATATGTAATCAGGTCCTCTTAAACACATCTAACCGTTATTTTACATTGAAAAAATTTATGTATTTATGACTTTACGACGCTTACGGCGTCTTGTAAATAACCTAAAGATGAGTAATTGATTCAATTACTGCATCGTCTAGCCTAATTTGCTCCATTTAACGCATTTACCTTTATTTGAACTGCGATTTAACTCAATTGTGAAAACATATATGTATGTATAACCGAATTTCAACCCGAGTTCAGATTTCTACCGGTGCACAATAAGTCGAATCACCACTTTTTCTGAGCGAAATTAAAAAATTCGAATTGCTTTTGTGTGCCGTTGTTATTAGACCCATTTTGTGGTACATTTTGTATTTGTATGTATATATGTATGTGCGTTCAAACCAAGTAGACTTTTTAATTAGTAGATTTAAAAAGACGAGTATGCATGTGGTGTTGAATACAACTAACTGAAAATTAATAATAATCATGATATGTACATATGTATGTACATATGTATATGGACATTTCCATAGTCAACGAATGTAACAGTACATTTAATGCAAAGGAAAAGAATATTCTTTTTTCTTTTTCAAATTCCAACGTAAACTAAATGTTTAAGAAGAAGATTTGGCGAGTACTTGCTCAAACTAAAAATAGAGAAATGAAAATATTGATGAATAATTTAATCCAAAGTAGATTTCGTTATTTATATTAGGAAAGAAAATATTCCCAAGTAAAGGCCTGTATGCAGCTCTCAAGAAAAGCTAAAACTCCATATAAAATGACGTACAAGAAATGGCTAAGAAATTTTCTTGAGTCAAATTTCCTTAAGGCAGTACGCAGTTCTTAAGAAATTTACTACGTTTGCTAGTACGGTTTTCTAAAGTTTTTTTGTGAAAAAAGAGCACAAGGCAGCCCAGGCTTGCATCAGAAATATATGCCCGTTCCATTATTTATTGAGGAAAGAGTGAGGCAACAGGCTGTGAGGTATCAAAAATGTCAAAATTCCTTGGACACACACGCGAAATAATGGCAATTTTTTCTTAACCGTTTTCTTGAGAGCTACATACAGGGCTTAAGTATAAGGAAAATTGGCTCGTCAAAACTTAACTTCCAAAAAGTTTTAAGGTGATGTATCAGCTGCTTCATCGCAAGATTTTATTGGCCTTGCGTCAATAACTTTTTCTGATAATTTCCTCTTTGTTCTATTAAAATTGAAAATCCACATAACTTTTAACAAAACCGGATATATTCGGCCCTATTGAGTAATTTTTTTTTCATATCCGTCACCAGATTTGGTGTCACACTTTCGATTGGCTTCAAATTTTTTATGGGTTCTATACATGAAATAGGCTAACACGTGTTCGAGGATTTTTTTTTGGTTTTTTCTTTGGAGATAGGATCTGTCAAAGTTTGCATCTCTTCGTGATTCTGAATAGTCATGTACTCTTTCAAATCGTTATATCTCGGGTTCTGCCCATCGTAGAGATTTCATCTTAACGTCGTTTTAAAGCTAAAGAAACGGGCTTAATATTTCCACAAATAAGATGGTCAAAATTGTCCTAAAGCTAACTTAGCTATTAACAGCTGAACTTTTTGAAGTTGATTTGCATAGTGAAGGCCAATAAATTAGGGATTTAAAATTATATGATCGTAATCCTTGTTTAATTCTCTATAAAAAAACGTGGTTAAAAAAGATTGGGGTTTTCAAGAACTATTTTTAAAATATTTTTCTTACTACAAACTTTACAACAAAGCGTTTTATTTAATAAAGCAAAACAGCAGTTTGAAATTCACATTCGAATCCCATTAGAGATCAACATTAGAACTCGATTAGAGAATTAATATTTTCTCGCATCGAGAACTATGTCCCATTTTTGTTGAGATCGCTATGATTCTCGATAGTTTTCGAGTCGTTCTCTAACGTTTGAGATGGGAGAATGTGGCTAGTTCTCCATTCGTTCTCTAATCGGTAACTTACCACAATGTTTGCTGGGAAATACAAAATTATTTACCTTCCGCCCGTTATTTTCACCGAAAAGTGGAGTTAGAAGCTTTCACCGCTGCGGCGACGATAATGCAGTTTCAAATTGAATTTATTCACGGTAAAATATCTTCAAAGTATTCTATTTTCGATTTTTTTTTTAATAAAATTTGAATCGTTATAATTCCGTTTTTGTGTTCGTGATTGCGTTCTTAAGACTGATTTAATTTCTTACCAGGCAGCTTTTGCTAATTTTAAAGTTAAATTAATATTAATTACGATGATTTTATTTGAAAAATTTTTAACATCTATTTCAATATCAACCAAGTTCTATGGAAATACCCATATATGTATGTATGTACATATGTATGTCTATAAAATTAATAAGATTAGGAAATGTTAAAAGTCTCATGAATGTGTTTTGATATTTTGGAAATCATTTTAAGGCTACGGTTACTATGCATGCGTATTCTGACGAACTTTAGTTTTGACGATAACTTCGGACCAAAAAAATAAGAAACAAACAAGCAAAGACGTATTTTTTTGTCGCAACGAAATCGTCAGAACAAAAGTTCGTCAGAATAAGCATGCATAGTAACCATAACCTAAGGTGCCAAGTCAGGTTATGAAGCAGTAAAGTGAGAGCAACATAAAACATCGAAATTTGTATGAAAAATATTTCAGAGCGGGAATTTTTTAAGATTTTCGAGATTTCAAGGAAATTCTCCGGTGAGCGTGAACTAGGAATGTTAACACAGAGATCCCGGACTTTTTTAGGTTCTAAAAATTCGGGGATTCTTGGCAAATATTCCAGGGATTTTCGGAAATTTTAATTTTGATGGCAATAATTGAAACTCCTTTTCTTGAGCAGTATTGGCTATATTTATTTTTATTTAATAATTTATATTCTTTCATAAATGTCTAGCTCATTATACATACAACACCGTGCGATAGTAAATTTTACACACAAAAATTGATATATTCGTGAAAACATGATCCAAATATTGTAAAATTGCGTTTTTAGTTTTTCACCCTGGGTTAAGTAATTCCAAAATGATTTAAAAAATTCGGTGGAATGTGCCTAGAGAAGAAGTGTGGGTATCAAGTTGAAGAAGAAAGTCTGTAGAATTTAATCAGATTTTTTATGCACATGGACTTGTAAGTATTGCAAATGTCCTTTTAAAATTTTTTCCTTGAAATTTCGCAATATTTATTTTTGAAAAAATTATATGTTAAGGACTTATATAAACTCGATAACATCCTCGAATTTCGTCCTTCTAACTTTATCAGCTTAAATAATGGCCTATTAGTCCTTGTAAATCCAAAAAATTTCAAGTTTTTTAACTTCTAAAGAAATTTCCTTCCTTCTTTGCTTCCTTTTATTTGTACCATATATATTTACCCATATTTTTATTCTACAATGCATTGAATTTTTTAATTAACTTTTGGAATTAATCATACTTATCTCTGTGGTTTCAAAGTCCTTTAAAATAAATCCTGACATCAGAGAGAAAAAATAAAACCGCCACTTTAAATAAAAAAGTAGGTTTCAAACCCATTTATTCACTATATATTTTATGGTAGGATGAGTCAGCTGGGGTCGTTGGATCGAATCCCAGTGAAAGAAGTCTGATGAGGAAACGTGGTGATTTCCGAAATAGCTCTCACTTCTAACGTTTTTTCAAACTATTGTTGCTTTTCCACAATAGTTTAAAACGGCCTCAAGCTTAATAAAAATTGTTGAATATAATTGTTATAAGGCCATAAATAACAAACACAAAGTAGACGAGCTTCTGAAACAATTTATAAGCAATTTTTTCGATTTAAGTTCCTGAAATGTAATGAATATCTAAATCCCAGGACTAATCCCGGGATCCCGGGATTGTGATAACGACATCCCGAAAATCCCAGGATCGTAAAAAGCCACAAAATTTACATCCCTAGCGTGAGCCAGTGCTGAGAAAGTGGGAACAATTTCAGATTTTAGATACATTTGGAACATAGCCAAATAAGTTTTCATGAAATATTTTCCTGTTTTTATTGAATTTAAATGCATATTCAGTTTATTTTGTATCGCATTAAAGCATGAACTGACGTTAAAGCCTTGCACTTGTACCCGCTTCTCCATAAAATACCTGACGTACTTGGACAGCATAACGTTTCGTATCGGTTAAAGCTCTAGTTCTTCTCTCTGGCGTCAACATTTTGTATTCACTTCCCTATTCCACCCTAGAATAGATATCGCCTCTAGAGGGCGATCGCCGTTCTGTGAAACGAAGAAGTGAACAATTTTTAAAGCTTCGCATAAAATTATTAAAATTTGGCAAAAGTATACATTTACTGAAATATTTTTTAAAGGAAAAAAAAAACAAAATTATACTTTTCCTTGATAACCAATCATTTCCTTTCACTTCACCACTTCACAGAGCCCGAAACGCGCCCGGTGTTTAAACTTTGTTTAAGATAAGTTATGATTCAAATAATTTTTTTTAAAGTCACATTCCAAAAAAAAACAAGTACAACATCAACAACAAGAACAACAACTATTTATATTTTGCAAACACTTTCTTTTTTAGGTTAAAGTAAGAATGGTACAGAAAAATAAGGAACTTGTGCCGAAAAAACTATAAAATATATATGTATGTATGTAGTAATTTGGAAGAAAAGGATTGTGGAAGCTTTTAAATGTATTAACTTTGAAAAACTATATATTAAACTGCAAGAGTAAAAATTTGTAACTTTCTTAATATGGACGTAAGAAATGAAAAAATGGAAAGAAACGAGACAGGAAAAACTCCAAATGTAGAAAAGGTAATTTATATTAAAAAAAAAATATATATATATAAATAGTAGATTGTATGTTTTAGCATAGCTTAGCTGGAAGAAAACCAAGTTAAAAGAAAACTTAAATGTAACTGACTTTTCGCTCGTCTTAAGTTTATTAGATACTGTTTTTATGTTTGGTTAATTGGAAACGCAGTATTGCTGTATAAATTTTCGTTAGTTTTGCAGAAAAAATAATTTACTTTCATTTATTATTTTATAAGTAGTAGTCATACCTACAGTGAATGAAAATAAGTATTTTTTAAGCACAACCTGAGTTTAGTAAACGCGCTGATTTGTATGCACTGAGAAAAATTTACGCTTAGTTTTTTCTAGTATGTGTCTGGTCACCGTGGTTTACGCAAAAAAAATATTAAAAATCTTTATATTTCTTTGCAAATTGTTTCTGGTCTCCTAATTAGCTATTTAGTTGCGATTTGCATTTATGTATAAAATTTTTTTTTATGTTTTTTGTTTTTGTTTTATGCGTAACTGAATTGAAAATGTAGTATCACATAAAAAGGTTAAATAAAATCAAATTATGTAAGTAGATATGTATGTATTTCATAAACATATGTATAAATATAGTATTATACAATAAGTAGGTACATAGCAATTAACTGTTTGTAGAAACTGACCTTCAACTGTACATTTTATTGTTTCATTCGAAGGCAAATAAAAATGAAATGAAAAAATGAAAATAGAATAAAAATTACAAACTTATAATCACATAAAAATTGCAGAAAAAAGACAGTTATAAGAAATACAAGTACACGTATTGCTGTTGTTGTATATAAGTAATTTGTCGTTTTCCTGTTTTATTTTTTTTTTTTAATATTCTTTTTTGTTGTTTTTTATGCCTTGTTTACTGTTTGTTAGTAGATTAATATTAAGTAGCACGAGCAAGTTATGCGTACATACAGACAAATATTTTCACGTATGTATATGTATACAATACAAATGTATATGTATGCATGTACATACATATATGTATGTATGTATAAGTGTAAATGACAAAGAAATTGATACAAAATTCACTTACGTTTGCCGGTTGAACCTCGCTGACCGGCCATGCCGGGCATCATATTATCTCTGGGAGGCGGTGGTGGCCCTCTAGCGCCGGGGCCTTGTCCTCTACCCCGCTGACTCAAGCCACCACGTCCCGCCGGGCCCATTTGATTGTTGTACTGATCGGGTGCATCGGCGAGGAAATTCGACGGTACAAGACCCCGTATACCGTCCAATTCACCCATATAGAAACCATCTTCGTCCATATCACCATAAACGAGTATTATCTCACCCGTTTTGAAGCTCAATTCCACCTGCTGTTGGTTTGCAAAAAAAAAAACAGCAACATATAAATAGATTAAAAGTCATTGTTGCAGGAAATGCAATCAAATGGAATAAAGAAGAATATAAAAGTCAGCTTGACTTAAAATGATGACAAGGTATAAATGAGCTGAGGTTATTGTTGTGCAGTTGTTTTTGTCATTACTGCTATACTATTCATACTAAATCTGTAGGAACTGAGGAGTTAAAGTCCAGTATTAAAGGCTAGCGTATCTTTTTTATTTACTTTATTTGCAAACTGTTTGAACGTTCAAATAGCCCAAGGCAGGGTTACCGATGTCCTGCAACCTCGGTACATACACTTCGACATAAGTTTCGACCGAAAACAGCTAACGTGTTGATCGCCAAATACTTAGGACTATATTGCGGTGGTCGTTTATCTAACAATTTTTTGAGCTATTTTGGATATGCCCCTTTAACCCTTTAGTCGTACTCCTGCCAATTGAGCGAATGAGACGCTTAGAAATTAGGAAGTGATCCGAGAAACCGGGCCCTTAAAACTAATACTCAAAGAAAGTAGGACAAGCTAATTCGCTCTACGAAAAGGTTTTATTTTAAAGCGTAATTCAGTTGTATTGACATCTAAATACGTAAGTTCTTTCTGAGTGCTGTTATATGCTATGCATACATAGGTTCTCAAAAAATACGAAGCCATTCCTGACCGCCTCAAATCGCTGAGTCGTGATGGTAGAAGATATTGAGCTCTTATTGGCGACCATGAAAAGTATTCTCTTTGTGTCGGTGGCAATTGCTAAAAATAACTCATAATGATCTACGAGGAGAGGCTCGAGTCTAAGTACTTTTAAGTGTCACTAATGNACAAGCTAATTCGCTCTACGAAAAGGTTTTATTTTAAAGCGTAATTCAGTCGTATTGAAATCTAAATACGTAAGTTCTTTCTGAGTGCTGTTATATGCTATGCATACATAGGTTCTCAAAAAATATGAAGCCATTCCTGACCGCCTCAAATCGCTGAGTCGTGATGGTAGAAGATATTGAGCCCTTATTGGCGACCATGAAAAGTATTCTCTTTGTGTCGGTGGCAATTGCTAAAAAAAACCCATAATGATCTACGAGGAGAGGCTTAAAAGTCTCGAGTCTAAGTACCTTTAAGTGTCACTAATATCTTGTCATGCGTGTCACTAATTGCTAATATCTTTAGTAGAATGAATACCGAATTTCATGTCGTTAACATTAACATTATGCTTTCAGTAATTGAGCCTTAAACATCACCATGTGTGAGTAATAGGGTAACCACCTTTTTAGATGCCCAGGTCCCGAGATTGAAAAATAGAATTATTATTTTTTCACTTCGTTGGTTTTTATTAACATTTCTTAACAAAACTTTAACTCAAATTTGGAAGGAAACAGTCTATGTNTTTAGATGCCCAGGTCCCGAGATTGAAAAATAGAATTATTATTTTTTCACTTTCGTTGGTTTTTATTAACATTTCTTAACAAAACTTTAACTCAAATTTGGAAGGAAACAGTCTATGAGAAAATAACAAGGGAATAACAAAATTATGTGAATGTGTGAAAATTTAACATGTCTAACTTTTAAATAGAAAGATAAGCATACATTTTTAAATTTGACTAGCAAACACGTATTGCGTCATCGATTTGTAGAAGCATGGCTTTCGTGGGTTAAGTAAAGGCAAAAATAAGTTGATAAAATGCATGGCTTCTCCGTAAAATCAGCGAAATGTAGGAACTGCTGCCTGCAAGGAGTTTCTTTGATTCTATTACCTCTATGATCAGCTCGGTCAAGTACTTAATAAAATGTTTGAGATGCCGTTTTTAAAAGAGCGCTCGCCAATAGCGTGGAAAAATCGGGGATAGCAAGTTTTCAACTTTCACGCAAATAAACCAACGATGTATTCATTTATAGCCCCGAATATTTTTGTGTACCTTTGAAACGAATAAGTTGTAGTGAGCCCAAGGGAGCTCTCTCTCTTTCTAACGTGACCCAANCGTTTTTAAAAGAGCGCTCGCCAATAGCGTGGAAAAATCGGGGATAGCAAGTTTTCAACTTTCACGCAAATAAACCAACGATGTATTCATTTAAAGTCCCGAATATTTTCATGTACCTTTGAAACGAATAAGTTGTAGTGAGCCCAAGGGAGCTCTCTCTCTTTCTAACGTGACCCAATTCTCCCCAGGGGCTGGTTACCGATTCTCGAATATGGGTTGTTCACGTTACTTAAAAAGCGCGAACGGGGGCGCAAGAGCCGCGCTAAACATGAGGTTATCCTAAACTTNATTCTCCCCAGGGGCTGGTTACCGATTCTCGAATATGGGTTGTTCACGTTGCTTAAAAAGCGCGAACGGGGACGCAAGAGCCGCGCCAAACAAGACGTTATCCTAAACTTATGTATAATCTCTGAGAGGATAAATTTCAAAACTAAGGCCGTCAGCACAACTTAAAGAGACCAAATGTTTGGTCTAGCGGTGAATGAAAACTAACAAACATAGAGTCTAGAGATGGGAGATATCGGGACCCGCGGGACCCATGAATTATGGTACTGGTTTCAAAATGGCCGGGATGGGCGGCATCAGGAAGGTCTTTAAAAATTTAGCGGGGTGGGATCAAAATCCATTTCCGACACTTCCGCAAATAAGTACTTCTTATGTTTTATTTAGACGAAACCGTACCGCAAACATCAAAAAAAAGGCGTAGGATAGAAAACTTGCATTAGTTTTTTATTTAAAATTAATTTGAAAGATATGTGAATCCGGGCCTACGAGCCCCACGGTACAATTCTGGAAAACGTCGGGATAGGCGGGTTCTGGACTTAAAAATTTAATTTCGGAACCGGCGGAAACGGGATTGAATATTTAGTCCCGTGCCCATCTCTAGTCTACGCCTATTGGGACACACGTATCTGTAGGCAGTCTTGGAGATCAAGCAAAGGATAACTCTTGCCAACCGGTGCAGTGGAAAATTAGAGCCCTTTCTAGACGAACATAGAACAAAAGCCACATCTTTCATCATATCCGTCCTTTTACATGGCCTAGAAACGCAGACGGTGTTCATGAGAACGCTGTGGGACTATCAAGAGATCTCTTCAACGCACGATATATGGCCCTGTTCGCGGGCTCGACGCGTACGTGTATCTTCATAAAGGACAGGGCCATTTGGCGAAGTTATTTAGTCTCGGTGCAAAACAACTAGTGGCTATAGTGACATATAAAAACTTACTAGTCCCCTTTTATAAATACAAGGCCCTCAACTTCATTTGCTCTAACACTGTCTAATATATTAATTAATGAAAACTTGTTTTCTTCTAATGCGATCCCAAAAGTGAGAGCCGCCAAAACCTTGTCTCGGCTGTTTCTTGACCTATAAAGTGTTGTGATAAATTCATGTCCCGTGGACAGATACAAAAATATTCTGCACTGAATTAAAATTTAAATTAATTAATTTCTGTTCTCTTTTACGAAACCTCTTATAAATAGCATACTTAAAATTTGCTCTGATAACTAAACTAGTTGATGCTTTTTGGCTAGCGAAAATTTGGATTTTAGGTAGCATCTATTCCACATTTCAGGGGCTTGCCAACGGATCCTTCTAAATGATATTTTGGGTACAAGGAAACAGACAGAAGAAGGAAACGGCGCAGAGTTGGTATTGCCCTAGTAACGAGCTCATCTTATTGGTACTGCTTTGTTTACTCAAAGCGTTTCATGGTACTCGTTAAAGGGGTTTTGGTTGGGATATTGAACTGTTCCAAAATTTCAAGCATTCCGCAAATACAGGGAATTTTACATGGAGCGAAGGAAACTAAAGAAACCATTAAAATCACTCACTTTACGTGACATTTTTTTGGTTGTTGGGGTTGTACCAAAGAGGTCATCTATGAAACCACCTAAGAAACCGGAACTGGCTTCCTTACGCTGAATAATATCAAATCGCATTTAATACATCATAGGGTAGAAATACTGTAACTTCTTTATAAATGCGCCTCACTCACCTCGGCGTCCACATTCGGACTCAACTCTTGCGGATCGTAGTCATACAGTGCGATCATGCGTTTCACCGGCATATTGGCATAGATGTCGCCCCAACGATCACGACTCACATTGCGCATACTTTGCTGTGGACCACCCTGGCCGGGCATCACTTGACCCGGGCCACCAGGCTGCGGTGGACCGCCCGGCATAGGACCCATACCGCCGGTGCCATCGTCCACCTCGGTAACCATATTGTGAGGCACGTAACCGCGACGACCGCGCAATTCACCCCAGTAAAAGCCATCGGCGTCCTTGTCGCCATAAACCTGCGTGGAGTATAAGGAGACGTGATGAGTTTTAATTTCAAGCCAAATCTAGCAAATATATATAGATAATTTCTGTATGATTTTCTCAACAAATATTTATACCACTAAACAATTACATACAATTCATAAGAATATCGAAAACTCTTAATGGGAAAGTCTTCAAAATGGAGTTGNACTAAACAATTACATACAATTCATAAGAATATCGAAAACTCTTAATGGGAAAGTCTTCAAAATGGATTTGTTTTCATATTCCGAACACAAGACTACAGCGGATGATTAAATATCGTATAGCAACTGACTAACGGTTAAGACATGCAAGTTTGGTTAAGTGTGAGAAATTCTTGTAAATCTAAATACTTATTGATAGGTGGACTGAAATAGATGTGTGTACTGCTAGTAAGTGGTCACCCGATTACTATAACCGATTCAT
Organism: Rhagoletis zephyria; assembly: GCF_001687245.7. NCBI lineage: Eukaryota > Metazoa > Arthropoda > Insecta > Diptera > Tephritidae > Rhagoletis > Rhagoletis zephyria. The sequence continues at coordinate 50,507 of NW_016158168.1, forward strand.
TTACTCTCCGATTCGCCAAGGTAATATGTAACTTAAAAACGAATTTGTTGTGATGGTATGCATGTTTTGTATGTATGCTTGTATGTAAATATATGTGTGTGTGTGTGGTATGCGTTTTTACCTTTAAAATTGCAAAGCTGGGTATTCGAGACACCACTTTCGNGTAATATGTAACTTAAAAACGAATTTGTTGTGATGGTATGCATGTTTTGTATGTATGCTTGTATGTAAATATGTGTGTGTGTGTGGTATGCCTTTTTACCTTTAAAATTGTAAAGCTGGGTATTCGAGACACCACTTTCCTCTTCGATGGTCTCTCCATAGCGCTCCTCTATGCGCTTTTGCACTTACACTAGCTCACCTCAATGCACCATCAAAGGTGTTTCTCGCTCCGTACTTAACCATACGTACATAAATATGTATATTCATATGTAGTATATGTATTGTTGTTGTATACATATGTTTAAAAATTCATTTCATAGCCACCCTTAACCCTGTGCACTACTCCTATACGTCTACTACATAATCTACTAANCGTACATAAATATGTATATTCATATGTAGTATATGTATTGTTGTTGTATATGTTGTAAACATATGTTTAAAAATTCATTTCATAGCCACCCTTAACCCTGTGCACTACTCCTATACGTCTACTACATAATCTACTAGTTTCTTCTACCCCACAACACTACCACCTACCTTAATTGTATCACCTTCTTGGAATGGCAGTTCTTCGTCGCATCCATCTGGATTAGGACTCATTGTGCTTGGATCATAGTCGAACATAGCAACGAAATAGCGCGGCTTCTTTTGTGCCGCCAAATGTTGTTGCTGTTGTTGTTGTTGGGTTAGTGGCTGCTGCCCGGGACCCATGCCCATTTGCGCCTGTTGTTGCATTTGTTGTTGTGGATTGAGAGGGCCACGCGGACCCATAGCACCTTGCATTTGACCCTGCATTTGTCCGGGGGTCATTTGAGCGCCCATTTGACCCGGAACTTGACCGGGCATCTGACCTTGCATCTGGCCCTGTATCTGACCCTGCATCTGACCCTGCATTTGGCCGGGCATTTGGCCTTGCATCTGGCCCTGGATTTGACCCGGCGCTGGCCCTCGCTGGCCGGGAAAACGTTGTGCGCCCATTTGACCTTGTGGACCGTACGGCTGCTGGCCTGGCTGCTGTCCGCCCATCATTTGTGGACCGGTAGGTCGGCCTTGCATCATTGGGCGTGGACCTGTTCCAGGTTGGTAGCCCTGTTTTTTTAATCGGCGATCAGCATAGTAATCGATGGATGGATGATCGGAGATCGGAGTGGTTGTCGTCGTCGAAGATCGCCAATTTCATTTCGTAGGAGTTATGTTGATCGAATGAATATTGTTAAGCAATGATAAATCAGGCATGAATTACGTTTGTAAAGAAATTTTGAAATTTGGTTTAGTTGAGTGATTGCTAGGATCTTATACTTTTTGATTTGCATAAAATTGTTCGCTGCTTGCAATGATTCGCATTTAGCTTTTCAACAAATTATTTTATGAATGTGTAAAACATTTCCAACTTAAAATAGAAGCCAAACTTAAGTACAGTACGAGTAGTATTTTAAAGGCGCATTACATAAGTGAAAGAATGTATGTATATAAGTACGTAAGTTTAATATTTTTTATAAGGAGAGGTAAAAAGTTCAAAGGAAAGTATAAAGCTACAGAACGAAAAATAGAATATGAAATAGAGCTCCTAAAAATATGTTCATAAATACAAGAGGTAACTAAATGTAAGTTAAGAAAAAATGNTGTGGACCGTACGGCTGCTGGCCTGGCTGCTGTCCGCCCATCATTTGTGGACCGGTAGGTCGGCCTTGCATCATTGGGCGTGGACCTGTTCCAGGTTGGTAGCCCTGTTTTTTTAATCGGCGATCAGCATAGTAATCGATGGATGGATGATCGGAGATCGGAGTGGTTGTCGTCGTCGAAGATCGCCAAATTCATTTCGTAGGAGTTATGTTGATCGAATGAATATTGTTAAGCAATGATAAATCAGGCATGAATTACGTTTGTAAAGAAATTTTGAAATTTGGTTTAGTTGAGTGATTGCTAGGATCTTATACTTTTTGATTTGCATAAAATTGTTCGCTGCTTGCAATGATTCGCATTTAGCTTTTCAACAAATTATTTTATGAATGTGTAAAACATTTCCAACTTAAAATAGAAGCCAAACTTAAGTACAGTACGAGTAGTATTTTAAAGGCGCATTACATAAGTGAAAGAATGTATGTATATAAGTACGTAAGTTTAATATTTTTTATAAGGAGAGATAAAAAGTTCAAAGGAAAGTATAAAGCTACAGAACGAAAAATAGAATATGAAATAGAGCTCCTAAAGATATGTTCATAAATACAAGAGGTAACTAAATGTAAGTTGAGAAAAAATTTATAGTTCACGAAAACTGGAGCGAAAATGCATAGAGTTGAGTTGTTTAGTTTTTTTTAACTTCTTTCCTCTAAAACCAAAACACAAACAAATCTTTTTAAAGCTTTCTATGCTACAGAAGTCATTCTATTAACGGCTATGTGATTTTTGAACACTTTGGTAGACATTTAAGAGGGCTCTCACTTTTTGGCACATTCTGGAGGAGATACAACGAATTCAGAGACCAGCAGGGAAGTAAAAGTACCGCCTCCAGCAGTTCACTGTACAGTATATGTAATATGAGAGACAAACTTAATCTGACTGTTAGCATCAAATAGCAGCCGCAAATAATACTAGATCTAGACATACATATGTACAGGCCAAAATAAATTCCAAGATTTGTGTTGCGTGACATTTCGATTTGACGTTTGTGCTCATTTGACATTTTGGCGCAACCATGAACTCAAATTTTATTCACGAAACTTACAAAAATTTGGCAAAAATTCAACTCTGACAAATCACGCACGCAAGTGGATTTCGGTTCATCAAATGTGAAACACTTGTGTGCGTGCATAGAAAAACTCACGCCGGCAATATTAGGTAAGAGATCAAATAGCTATTAGCTGCTGCACAACATTACTTGTCATACTAATGTACACAACCTGCAAAAAAGCAACTAATCCGGGATGTTTCCTGGATCAGTCTTTTGATTTATGTTTATCACTCACTTTTATTAGAGTATCTTGTTCGATGGGACTGATTGCTACCCTTTATACTCGAATGGGTAAAGAGTCGTTTTCTTAAATTTAAATAACAATTTGCGTCAGCTGAGATTCAAACCGGGGTTGGCTAATCAACCTCTGTCTACATTAACAACGGCGTAAAAGAACTTTCGTTGATTAAGGGCGTACATTGGTATTAGGGTGATCCAAAATAACTAACCTAATGAATTTATGGCCTTAAAATTACATATTTGCTGAGGAGAAAATTCTCCCACTTGGAAAAATGTTTACATACATTTTAAAAGATTTCGGTGGGCAGTTGAAATTTCCATATAAATAACATGTAAAAAGGTGTATTTTTTATTAAAAATTATATAACTATTGAACCGTTTGAGATAAATTTTTTTTTGTAGGCATATTCTTGTAGGGCATAAAATTCTTTGAAAAAATACCCTCTTGGTTCTCTTAGAGACGATTAAGAGTACTCAATATGGTAATGATATTGCTGAACGAGGTATAGCGTTGATACAAAATTGTAATCGAGCTGTGACGACAGACGAAGCACATAGTCAACATTTTCTGCACATTTTGTATAACATCAGTGTAAGTTTTTTCTTTTAGCATGAATATTTTCAATCATAAAGCCCTAAAACTGTATATGTCTGCTTTTTTCCGACTTTGATAGCGCGTAAGTATATACATTTTTGAGTCTAGACCATCAACTTTAGAGTAGTTTTTTAGAGAATTGAATGCCACACTCAAACCTTTCAATATTTATAACATTTTAAATGAAAAAAAATATTTGTTTACATGTCAAATTTCAAATGCCCACCGGCACCTTTTAAAATTGGAATAAAAACTTTTCCAAGTGGGAGAATTTTATTCTCAGTAAATCGGTCCTATTATAGCCATAAATTTGTAGGGTTCGTTATTTTGTATCACCCTAATATGTATGTACATACCCATATGTGATGAGTTAAGACCAATTGATCTAGAACCTACAAATGATATACCCCTGGCGGAATATCATCAGTTTATGAGACGATTTCCTCGTTCAGAACTAGAACTGCCTACTCGAAACATCTACACCTGTTTTTGAAATTCCGCAATAACCAAAAAAAAAAAAACAAATAATCGCCATTGTCGGCTGTGGCGTCGCGCGAAAGTATTGCTTCGATGCTGATGGCGTAGTTTCGAGTCTTACGATGCTACAAAAACTTAAGTTAGTTACGTAAAATTCAAAATTTAAATAAAATCTTAATCAATGGAAAAAATCTAATTTATTTAATTTCAGAATTTCGAACTGGTCCGCAACTGTTGAAAAGATAATGGCGAGCGAACCAGTTCGCTTCTAATCCAACGCAATGTTGAACTCACCGAACGCTTCAGTTGAAAATTATTTTCTTATAGAAATATTATGGCTTGAGAGTGTGTACTAGTACTAATACTAATTTAAATGAGGTAAATATATTTCTTTTTGCAAAACGGAATTTTTCTATTGTTATCTCTATCTAGAGGGTTAACTAGAAGGAGAGTTGCATATGTAGAAAATGTCGGAGTTTCAAATGCTACACATCCGCTAACAAGACAAGTATAAAACCGAGATACATATTAATTAAATAATTAAATAATTTATGTTTTTATTTTTTTTTTCTATAAGTAAAATGTATAAAATGAAATGTTGGGTTTTAAATTTTTCTTCATATGTATGTAAGTTCTCATGTATACTAGGGTATTTCATTTTATAGCCTACCATCCCGTTCTCAAGAAAAATTTCAGAATGTTTTTAAATATTTCTGTCGCTTGGAAAAGTGTATTTCCGCTGCTGTCAGTTTGCTTAAAGAAATCAATTTACGATCAATTTTTTTTTCTAGGTAAGAAGTTTTGATAGTTGCACTAAGTTTTTGAGCTTTAAGTCTTGAGAGCGGGATACTATGCTTATAAGGCAAATAAAATGCAAGAAACTGAAGATGTTGCTTAAATCCCGAGATTTCAGTGACATTAAGGATATATTTATATGCATGTTCTTTATGACCAAATTAAATAATATCAATAGGTTGCACAGTTTTATAAGTTTTGTAAAAGCAAAAACTAAAATTTCACAATATTAACTGTTCTATTCAGAATATTTTGGCGAATTCCCTGATATTCAAACAATTTATGCCCATAAATGTTAAAATTGATTGGTGAAACTGGGGATCAGTGCCGATAAATGAGTGGCAGATAAATTTGAAAACCTACCTCACAAAATGGCCTTAAGGAAGTCTAAATTTAGAAAGCGCTCTTCTCTGTTGTTGAAAATCACTACAAATTGGCTGATAAGATACCCACACAGTAGCGGGAAAATAAGTAGGTACGGGACATTTTAAAAAGTTTTGACTATTTTTATTTTGTTTATTTAAGGTTTATTTTTTTATGAAAGTCTGACTACAACCATGTAAGTCCAAATTTTAAACTAGAAGAATTATGAAAATTAATATAATAAATTGCAAGATTGAAGTGGCAAGGACTTACCATATGCACTTTATTGCACTAAAATTTAATGGGCTACAAAACTGAATAAAAACTATGCATGTATGACGACAATTTGTTGACATGCTTCGAATTTTTATAAATTTGAAATTATATAATTATTATCAACAAAAAACAAGCAATTGTCTAATAGCGGTCGCCCTTCCGCAGGCAATGACAAACCTCCAAGTGTACATCTACCAAGGAGAAGCTGCTCATAAAACCCATTTGCTGTTGGGAGGCCGCACAGTGGTCGGAAAAGTCATGTTAAACGCGAAAAATTAGAAGGGCTGTTACGAATATGAAAAAAGGCGGGATCGCAGTATTGTTGTAATGCGGAATCCGAATATGCCATAAAATTTATAGTTTGACAGTTGACAGCTGTCAAATCAACTGCTAATGTAAAGAAAATTAAGAAAATCTTTTTGAAAATGCCACTGATTACGTTTTTTGACATGCTGATCACAAATTTTATGTCAAATTAAAACCCTGACAGTTGACAGCTGTAAAATTAACTATGAATTTTTCAAAAAATAAGACAATCTCTTTAAAAATGCCACCGAATACTTTTTTTGACATGCTGATCATGACTTTTGTTTCAAATTAAAACCCTGACAGTTGACAGCTGTCATATGAATTAGTAATTTTTCTAA
>NW_016158168.1:59064-65087 GCF_001687245.7 Rhagoletis zephyria
TTATTTTTAACATAACCATAAAGTAATAAAAATATATAAAGGAGGCGCCGGCGTTATTGAGCTAGCGCCATAAAAATTGCGCTATCACCCATGTCTACAATGGTGAATATAGAGGGGCTAACACAATCCAAATTAAATCTAATTATGTCCATCACATTATCAGTACTACTCTACACCGCAGGAAAATTATCCCTTCTTTGCAGCGCTCGGTAGCTCTACGCACAGCATCCGAATATCATACGGTATTCGGACCAGCCGGTCTGGTAGTAAGTGGCGCAACACCCACAGGCAACCGAGAGCAAACATTTTTGTGAAATAAAAAAACGGCATTGTGGTTAATATTAGCAGTCTGGCCAGGAAAGAAGTAAAATTGTTAGGATATCGAGCCGCGCCGCAGGTCGGCAGCTTGGCTACCCTAGAGTACTGGGTCAACATACGCTTTGGAGACTTTATTTACAACATAACACAGTTACTATATGGTGATGGGAAATTTAAGAAATACTTTCATGAAATGGTAAATATAGAAGGCTGTATGGAAATTCTAACACACACGAAGCAGCAGGGAAAGATGCTCACTTCAGAGCATTGTAGAATGGACTAGCGCAGAATATATGCAGCGACTAGGAAATTTGGTACTGTGGTAGATAATAAAAACTAAGCGAAGCTATAGTCGCCAGCGCATATAGGAGTTGAAGGAGAAATAGGATCATTTAGCCGAAATTTCTGCTGCCTCGATCTCGATAGGACATCAGCCCATCCTTTAAATATAAATAAATTCCGAACCAGAAGGGAAAATGTCGAACTAAGGGAACTGCACTGGCGTGGTACCTCGGGTATTCGCCAAGCTAAAAGCTATCATCATTACAGGCTTTGTTACAGGCTTGTATAATCTAGGAATTTGGTCAAGCGACCTATTTCGCCAAGGATACATTATTAAAACTGCTTCCCCGGGATCTGTTCTGAAATTTATAGAGTCTCGAGGGCATGCTGAGGTTCTGTGCTGAGCTGACTGTAAATGGGAATTTCGTATAAGCTCTTGTCGTTTGTTGTTTATCCTTATCTTTAAGGCCGTCTTGGCTCAACCCTTATTGTAGCTCCAGCATAAATGCTCGTCTAACCAATATATTTTATTTAATTCATTATTTTTCGCTTTATTTTACCGAATTTTATTTATATTTTATTGTATTTTTTTCTTCATAAATTTTTGTGATTATTACACGTTAAAAAATAAAAAAGTAGTAGTATCACCGTTAGTATCTTCCTCTCTCTCTCTCTCTCTCTCTTCCACTACTTCACTCTTCAAACTGAAGATTTTCAACCACTGTTTCCGATTTTTTAATAAGGTTTTTGGTGTACATACATATACATATATATCGCTAGCTTATAGTGAACAACTGCTAAATTGGTTTTTTTTTATTTTACAGAGCAGAAGAAAAGTACTTCTTATAGCCATTTTTATTCAAGTATTTCGCGAATCTTTGTATACAACAGTTTGCATATTTAAAGCAAAACAAGAAAACTGAGTTCAAAGCATTCGACGTTAATTAAAATATTTTTTATTATTCGTATTTTGGCTTTATCCAATTTTCTGTGACTCTTTTGGATTTAGAAAACTTGCCTCTCAATGAATATAAAAGGGATGAATTAAAAAAGTATCTTAATCCGTTTTAACATTCTCACAAAAAGTGGACTTAGCAACTTTTTACCTTAAGATAGCGATATGCATCTACATGTGTCAAATGCTTTTATAAACTTTATGATACAAATAATATTGATGCAAACGTGAACTTAAAAAAAACACATTTTCATCGAATAAAATTCTTTAAACTCATTTTGTTGAATATTTGTTTACAATTATTTCGTGGGTCTTATAAATATTTTTTTTTTTTTTTTCTTATCACATAAAGCAAAACTTTTCTGCGATGTTAGTATTGAGTACTTATTTGATCGGTATGTTTGTGTAAACATAAGTGTGTTTAAATAGGGATATTCACGATCCGGTGCATACTGTCTAGAATGGTGCATAGATAATGTGACCAACCGTGCTTCTTTCGGAAGTACAGTACTTCTTTTTTCGCTCTTGTACTTCGTACTTCGAAGTACAGTCAAGTGTACTTCTTTGCGATATTTTTTACTTCAGGAGGGAGATTCCGGTACCAGTTAGGGACAATTTTCGGGTCGCTATCGCACTTTCTGACGCATATGCAGCATATGTAGATAGCATAAATAGCATGATTATTGTTGTTTCATGTGTTCAAACAACAACAAATATAAGCCAATCATGTTATTTATGCTAACTATGCAACATGCTAAACAGTATGCACCGGATCGTGAATACCACTAATGTAGAAGGTGTATTTTACATTTATGCACAAACAGCGAAAACAGAAAATGTGTGGATATTTTATTTACTTCTTGTCTGCATGTATGTATGGATGTATTTACATGTGTATGTAAATTCAATAGGTTATCATATACAGCGCGCCCGATTTTCCACAGCAGAAAACATTTAGAAGTTAAATTAGTTGGAAATAAGATTTCTTTTAAATACCAATTAAGTAATTTTTGAAGAAAAACTTTTATTTTTATTAACTTTGATGTGACGAAAGAGCGCAGCGCCTTAATTATTTACAGTGTATTTTAGTTGTTGATAAATAGCGTTTTTTTTTCAGTGTAACATTGAAGTGAATAAAACCTAAATTGTAACGCTTTCTCTATTTTGTTTGGGTTTTTTGTGTTTGTATTTGATTTGTATTAAGCGTATGCACTGTATAGCTCACCTGTTGTCCCGGTTGCCCTGGCTGTTGCTGTCCGGGTTGTTGTTGTTGTTGTCCCGGTTGCATTGGCTGATTTGGATCGTACTGATGTGGATCTTGGCCCATCATATGCTGTTGCTGCTGCTGATGTGGTTGGCCTGGCATACCCATTTGACCGGGCATGCCATGTTGTCCAGGTTGCATTTGTTGTGGACCCATGCCCATTTGTTGAGGTCCCCGTCGGCCAACAGCGCTGCGCACATTATCTAAAAGTGAATTAATTAGGATGAATTATTTGGAATGTTAAAGGTACATACTAGAAAAGTGAGAAACGAAGTGTAAAAAACATCAATGCTTCTCTAAGAAAATTTCCAGGTAATCGGATACAATTTTCTTCGAAGTCAATTTTATAGATATATTAGATAGATATCACGAGCCCCAGTTTGTGGAGGTTCTGCTCTATTCGAGCTCTATTATATGCCTTACATATTTTCCCTTATTCCCTTCTTTTTAAATATTAAATTATTTTATCAAATCATTTACATTCTGTTCTACTTATATCCTTTTGGTAAGAAACTGGGGATCTAGAGGGTATTAAGAATACAACCAGACTAATTATGTTGTTGCGATTAATCTATCCCACAATCCCAGTTAAATTGTACATATGTATATTTTTGGCGTACCTACTTCACTTCGGTAAAAATTCGTCTCCAGTGGCTTGAGCGTATGCAAAGGTGTAAGGTCATGGTGAAGAATATCTTGAAAACCAATAATATGACATTTACTTTTTTTCTTAGCTAGTCTAAATTCTTATTTAGTGTCCGTCGTATGAAATCATGACGAAATTATTTACAAGACCTTCCAACAAGCGGTATGGATGCGGAAACAATTTTACAAGACAATTTGCCCAAGTGCAAATACATAAACAGTTTAAGTGAAGGGAAAATTCTCTATACTCTCACACTGCTACAAAAAGGATTGTTTTTTTTACAGCAAGCTCCACAAGTATTGGGTTTTTAGCTTCATTACAAAATACTTATTTTCAAATAAATATGGTCTTTGGTTTTGCAATTCAACTAGCCTTCAAACGCAGGCGTAGAACCTAAAAGCAGTTGATTCAATGGCTTCGATGAACCTATGTAACTCGTACGCATTTCAGAGTATACTTGCTCACGTTTCAAAGACATCCAGATTACAACAACACATCAACAGAATTCACCAAAAGCAAAAGTAAATGTAAAAAGGAAAACAAATATAAAGGTATTATATAAATAAAAACATCAAACCATAAACAAAGAATCTTTTAAAGAGTAATTAATTAACATAGGTGCATACATTAACTTATTTAGGTATGTATGTATTTCTGTATGTCCTAAGCCAAATATCTGCTCACCATTATCACTGATATCATCCTGATCGTGCTCCAAATCGGTGTGCGTCTCACTCAATCGCGCCAAGTCCTCCTGGGTGTGTGTGAGCAAAGGATTGTGTGGCGGCAGCGATGGCAACGATGTGGTATCACATTGCATAGAACCATCCTCGGCGTCGCGGAGTGTCGATAGAACTGCCTGATGGAATTCCAAGAGATCGTCACCTGAGTAGTAATAAAATAAATTTAAATAAAAAAGTGCACAGTGTAACAAAAAGGTCGGCAACTGTCCACCGAGTGTTTGAAGAAGAATTCTGAAATAAATGTTCCTCTTGACTCTTCCAAAGAAGCGTTTGCAATTATTAAATACGTATAAAGCATAGACGGACAGCAGCGTTGATTCGGATCAACTCGTTAACTCGAATTTATCTCGAGAATTAACTAAAGTTGATTTGGATTAAGTACTAGAGTTAATTCCCAAACTTAATTCGGATCAATAGAATTTTCGTTGACAACACTGACTAAAACTCAGAGAGCGTAGAATACAGCATGGGCATATACCTTTTCATCGATAATACAGTCATCATATAAATTCAGATAGGAATCCAATAAATTGAATAAAAGCTGTGACAGACGGCAAAGCTTAAGCATATATTCTGGCACACATATGCGCATAATAATTTTACCCTTACAGACGGCAGTAGTACGGATAAACGAGCCGCAAGGTCGTGGGTTCGAGTCCAGTCGGCCAGTATAATTTTCATTCTTATTTTTTATAAGTTCCATATTTTTTTACGTAGATTTCAGTTAGTTGTTGACTTTTTAATAAAACTCAACTCTAAAAATTTTAATTAACGAATAGTAAAATAAAAAAATGTGATATAAGATAAAGCAAATGAAAATAAAATAAAGTAAAATTAAATATATAAATCAAATAAAATAAAAAATAAATAAAATAAAATAAATAAAGCAAATGAAAATAAAATAAAGAAAATTAAATATATAAATCAAATAAGGTAAAAAAAAAAAAATATAAACAAAAAATTTTTTGATAATCGCTCCAACTGAGGATCGAACCTGGCAGCTACAGGCTTGTAGCCCGCAAATCTGACCACTCGGCTTCCGCGGGCGTGAAATTCGCCTGCTTTGTTTGCTTACTTGAACAAAAGACTAGTGATGTGCTGAATTTTCGGTACCCATTACTCGGTACCCAATACTTGAAAAAAAATTCGGTACTCAATCTTCCTTTTCGGTACCCGATACCGATTCGGTACATTAAACATTCATCATAATATACTATCATCATCAAAAAAATATAGAAAAAAGGTTTTTTCTTACCAGCGGTCATCCCTCGGCAGGCAATGGCAAACCTCCGAGTGTATTTTTGCCATGAAAAATTGCTTCTCACAAAAAATACAATCGCCGTTCGGAGTCGGCGTAAAACTGTAGGTCCCTCCGCTTTGTGTGACAACATCAAGGCGCACGCCACAAATCGGAGGAGAAGCTCGGCCAAACACTAACATATGTGTAAGCGCCAATCTATTATTATTATTATTATTATTATTATTATTATAATATACTATAGACTTGTGGTCAGCTGATTAAGTTTATTGACATTTTGACCAGTGTTGGTTTTTATTTTATTTTGATTATTTAATGTTTTTATTTTTATAAAAGTCTATCACATTAATAACCAGCACCATATTAGTCCACATTTCAAATTTCTTACAAAAATTATAAAAATTCAACAAACTTGACCAATTACACCTAAAAATTTTAAACTTTTTATTAAAAATTGTTTTAAAAATTTTAGGTATACACTTGCATAGCCCTTTAAATTCTAGTAGGTTAAACTGCAGATTTTAAAACACTAGAAAATTTCGTTGATTTTTAATATT
>NW_016158168.1:71944-78752 GCF_001687245.7 Rhagoletis zephyria
AAAAAGGTTTTTTCTTACCAGCGGTCATCCCTCGGCAGGCAATGGCAAACCTCCGAGTGTATTTTTGCCATGAAAAAATGCTTCTCACAAAAAATACAATCGCCGTTCGGAGTCGGCGTAAATTTTTTTTTTGCCGACGGTGCTAGGTATTTTCCTCCATATAAGGTATGGTCAGCCTAAAACATTATTTAAAATTGACGCGATTTTCTAGCTTCTTGAAATTTGCACTTTAACACACTTAAATTTAATGGGCTGTAAATCTGCATAAAAAGTTAAACATTTTTGTATGTAAATAATTGTTAAAGTTTGTTTAATTTTAATAAATTTTATACGAAGTTTAAAATGTGGGTAAATAAAATGCCTGAAATAAAAAAGGTACAAATAAGACGATGCTTCGTCAAAAATGAGCAACGTGTATGTCAGTATTTGGGCCTTGTTGTACTTATCGCCATAGTCTTACCAACTGCAAAAATTCTTGTGGCAACATTGTTAATTAGTGACATTTATGGCGAAATATTTATTACCATTTGCATTGTGGTTGCCGCAGGAGCAGATATTAATACAGCGACGAGAACGTTCAAATGCAAATAATGTGGAGAAATAAACTTATTAACCAAAGATTATTGACTTCAACCACAGCTTTTATTTCATATTTGTAGATATTGCGGACTCAATAGAAATTCCAATATTTCGCTACCGAGTATCGAAAGTATTGGATACTTTTTAAATCGGTACCGAGTATCGATCAATACTTAAAAGTACCGACTGAGCACATCACTACAAAAGACAACAGCTGGCCGTGTTGCCTTCGAAAATACCCCGGATCGGAGTTAATTCCCAACAATTTCGTGCATTTGTTCGGCTGCTTATGCGCATTTTAAAGAGCAAAATGCATGAGTCAAATAACTAAAAACAACATTAAACAAATATAGAAGTTATAATTGAATGAGTAATAGATTAAAATTCTACTGGCCGTGGGACTCGAACCAACGACTGCCGTCAAGGCACACTTTTGGTCAGATCAATTTTGCCGTTGACCCGGATCAACTTTTCCGTATGTTTATGCTTTAATCAAGTTTACTACATGTCTATCGAGATTATCGACAGCAGCTCCAGAAGGACCTTCCTTCCGCTTCCTTGGAATAATACACGAGTTTCACATTCTTATTCTGCGACCCCAAACAGGATCTAGTAGTATATAAATCACGTATCACGTCATGTATGTGTACCTATTAAACGCTGCACAAAGGACGCAGGCACTAGACCACGCCTACCATCCAACAATTCAGCATCCAAGTAACCGCCTTGTGGTTCGCCGCTAGTCCATACGAGTAAATAATCGCCGGCGCATAGTGATAGCTCACCTTCAGCTTCCCTAATGAAGAGAGAGAAAATATATTATTCGTATATATAATCTATTCAAATCAAACATCTTTTTCTAAGTGAGTTGGTCATTTGAACCGTCTACCACATCAACCCAACCTAACCTAACATCTTTTTCTACTTAAATGAGCACGAACTCAAATCTTCCCATTTGTAAGTATACACAAATAATCAAATATGGTCGTATAATAATCCTAAACTAGTCCCGAAATAGTCCTGAGATAGTCCAGAAATTTTCGTTTGGACACATAGGAAGCAATTAGAGCTATTCTGTTCGGTTACAAAAGCAGTACCTAGTTACAAAGTTTCTGCTGGGTCACCACCAATACCGAAAAGCTAAGATAAGGCACACCAATAAAAATAAATTTTGCTAAGATTTTGGCCAGTTGATGGAGTGCGGCCGGATGTTATAACACAACTGGAGGGACCTAAAATTTTGGGGCGCCTCCGAACAGCAAATGGTTTTCTGAGAAGCTTTTTCATGCTAGAAATACCCGAAGTTCAAGTATTGCATCGCAGGAAATGCGATGGACGAGACATGGTGGCAAGAAATATCCAACATGCTGTTGGCAAGCAAATTTGGTTAGGCGGGGACTACACAATCGGTTTAAAAGCCAAGTTTAACATGTTTAGCTTTATTTATGCGCACAACCCGGCGGAATAGGAACTGCCAGCTTTCACCAGCACGCCTCCAATAACGAAGAGAAACAGAGGATATGCTATTTTCTAAAGGAGTAAAAAAAGAGAGACGTTGGTCCGAAGAAATGAAAGAATAAGCGAATAGTCAAATGCTTTCAGGACCAAGGCTAGTTCTTGCAAAAACATGCATGGAATTCTGATAACATTCCCTCAGACAACACTTGGATTTTTAGCAGCTTGTAAAAAATTTAAACTTAGGGGTGTACGAGGACAAGACGAAGTACGTTATGGCACAAGCAAAGGGTTTTCGTGACTTCGTCGGCGATGTCGACCAACGATGAAAAGGCTTTGGTCGCTTTTGAGGACACAAGATCAGTTACCCTATTCGCGTTTGCCAAGGGTACCGAAGACGATGGAACGACGAACTCCGTGACCTTTTCGATTAGTCCAACGCATAAAAGTACAACGATCGCGGTGGCTTGAACATATCATACGTATTGTTGAGTTCAACAGTTTTCAACAGGGTGAAATGACACTTCGACTCTACGCCAATGGCTGGAACTAAATGGGGGACCCCCATGATAGCAAAGTAGGGACCAAGTACAAAATGACCTATCTACATTTAGGATGAATAACTGGCGGAACTTAACAAAGGGTAGATGCCTAGATTGAAGTTTTTGTATAGGCCTATACCTACTTACGATTTTAGGGCCATAAGAAAAAATAGGTGTTATGAAAAAGAAAGAATTATATATAAAGTGTTTTACAGTTGGCGCCAGTACAACCTACTATTCACATTCCGCATAAACGTTTTGAGGGTAAGGTTAATGGACCACCACGCCTTTTTTGCGGGGTTTATTAAGGTGGCAGATCTATGCCCATAAGCCGCAACCGACCGATCACGATGCCACCATAAGAAGCCATGGTGGACATGTACATAAATAATGTTATATTCCATATATCGATGGCTGAGTGGAAGATCGTCCTATCGCGACAGCCAGTTTAAAAACGCCCTATCTCAGAAAACTTTTCAAGAACGCCCTACTTTAGAATTTTATTGAAAAACACCCTATCTTTGAATTTGGTCGAATAACAATCTATCTCAGAACTTGGTTCAAAAACGAAACGAAAATACAATGAAAATAAGCTGAGATAAGGCGTTCTTCAACCAAATTCTGAAGAAGGGCGTTCTTGAAAAGTTTTCTGAGATAGGGCATTTTCGAACTGACTGTCGAGATAGGTCGACCTTCCACTCAGCCATCGATATAATGGGCGCGTTCATAAGACGTAGCTGTATAGCTCATCTGCTATAAAACTGTTGGCAACTGTTAAACCCAACAATTACGTCTTAGAAACGGCTTGATGAATATGCTGCCAAATGAACAGCTGATAAATGTAAACAAATGAAATTGCAACAAATAGAGATAGTTGCGCCGATAATATTCACAATTCAACGCTGAGGTGCCGCCATGTTCAAAAATCGTTCAATTATAAAATATTTTGGTTACTTAATCACATCAGTAATATAAAATAGAAAAAAGTTATTTGCAACTGCCACCTAACAAAGCGGCGTTAAATTTAATATAAGTGGCGTAAGTCTTTTCTATCAGCTGTTTAGGCTAAGCCCAACACGTTGAGCCTAGGTAGCGTAAAAATTTTCCGCTTGAAAAAATGGCGGAAAGTTGCCAACCGTTAAGCTGAGCGGAACTACTCAACTGTGCGTTTCTAAGACAAATAGCCAACCGTTACGCAACAGCAACGTCTTATGAACGCGCCCAATGATTTTCGTGGGTCTAAGAAATGAAAACAGATTTTGTTTGATAACTCACAGACAGCTTGTTTTATTATATTTTATTTCCATATCTATCCACCCCTTATTAGAAAACCCTTTAATATCAGATTTCTTAAATAAATCATATCTGTAATATCCCCGCTCTTCTTATTCTATATGCATCAACTTTATGTAAGTACTCACTCTGGTGGATCGTAGGGAAAGCGCGCTATGAAGACACAGCATCGTCCCTTTCCAGGTATGTCCAACATGTCCACCTGTGGTTCACTCACGCCATTTAAGTTGTGATTCCGCGCTGTAAAATTAAAAAAAAATTGCATGAGAAAATATACAAACTTGCAATTATGTGTTTCATACCGTCCATTTCTACCCATCCCCACTTACTTTCTAAATCCAAGGCGCCCAAAGCCAAATTGCCACGATTGTGCAACATTGATGCACTCAGGCTGTCCGTGAACTCATCCAGGCCCCATGTGCTAGGCGGTATCGGCGAGCATGGTGAGCTACGATTGCCATAACGCGTCAACGGTATATCGATTTCGTCGAGCATTTTCATCTTTGTAGCGGTACGCAGTGCAGCCGATGAGTAGGGATATGATGCGCTCGAGCCCACATCAATGAACGGTGGGGGATATGAATTGGGCAATCCAGCTGACAGACCACTCAAACCGCCAATGCCGGTGCCAGCACCCAATCCGTACAAGGAGGACGCGCCCGTCACACCACTCAGACCCGACAAGCCGGTAGTGCCCAATAAGGTGCTCGTATCGAGCATATTGCCCAAGGTGGGATGAGTCAGCGACGAACCAAGCGGTGGCACTCCGCCGGTACCACTTAGCCCCAAGGCCGAGTAGCTGCTGGTGCCGGTCGGTATGTTATGCGCGTTCAGCGACAAGATGGGCATAGTTGTGCTCTGTAAATTGTACAGTTGTATTGTGCCACGCTACATATTTATGTATATTTAAGAGTGATTTGCATAGTTATGCGAGCAAATGTGTTTGCGTATTTATTGATTATAGGGTTATTGGTTTTCAATAAAAAAAATAAGTGTCGTTTAGTTGAAGTAACAGTTGTGGGATAAGGTTTGAAATTCATATAATAATTTTTGTTAAATGATAGTTTATATTTGTTTACACATTACACAATTGCAGACACACACACAAATAGGGATTCAATAGAGAGAGATAAAGAGCAAATACAGAGAGACACAAAGAAAGAGAGTGACGAAAAAAGTGGATTTCATTTTTGTTTTGATTGAAAAAAGACAGCGATATATGTAGACACCAGTAGACAAGGACAACACATTTGATCATTTATGGTTTATATATTATTTGATTTGGATTTTTGATTATTGCGACACAACATAGTTTTACGATTTAAAAAACGATTCATGTATCACAATTTAAATATTTTTGTTTAGTTTTGTTTAATGCATTTCATAGAAAAAAAGAAAGAATGAGAGAGACAACAGCACATATGAAAGAAGGAAAGAGAAATGAAAAATTGTTTGTTACCGTTTCTTCACTTTCGGAACATTAAAATGTTTTAGAAAAATATTCATATACGAAACGAGTATGTATGCATATGTAAACGCGAATTGATGTAGCTATTATACATACATATGAACAGCTATTGTATATTTTTCTATTAATATAAGATGCTGACTACGAAAACGATTATGTACGAATCGATGCACGAAGGATGTGATTATATGGTCATCTAGAAGCGAAACTTTTAAGCATTTGTTGGCATGAAATGTCTTCCTAAGCGAATACGGTAACACATATACACATAAAGTGTATGTATGGATGTACATAAATATCTATGTATGTATATACGCACATACAGAGGTAAAGCATGAATCCATATTCTCTTAATGTGGATACGGGCGAAAGCATTTTTTAACTCCTATAACTAAGTAACGTAAAACAATTAAAAGTATACACATATTTAAGCGTCTCCTAACAGCAAAAAATTGTGTGTCTCCTATAATGGACGGAGCAAAGAAGAAAATAGAAAATTAAATAAATTTATTGTAGGTACATATGTTCGCACAAAATCGAGCTCAACGTAAAAAGAGATTTGATCTTAACATGGCGTTAGTGGGCGGCAACCGGTTATTAAATAATTCAAGCGAATATAAAATTTTAAAACTTTCATACATACGTATAAATTTAACACACACAAGCATACATAGTAAGATATATACATATAGATAGTAATATGTCGGTAAAAAAAATGTGTGGAATGCGCATGCATGCATTATTTCAATAAAACTAACAAACAATAATTAAGTAATAAAATAATTCTTTTTTCGACNTATGTATGGATGTACATAAATATCTACATATGTATGTATATACGCACATACAGAGGTAAAGCATGAATCCATATTCTCTTAATGTGGATACGGGCGAAAGCATTTTTTAACTCCTATAACTAAGTAACGTAAAACAATTAAAAGTATACACATATTTAAGCGTCTCCTAACAGCAAAAAATTGTGTGTCTCCTATAATGGACGGAGCAAAGAAGAAAATAGAAAATTAAATAAATTTATTGTAGGTACATATGTTCGCACAAAATCGAGCTCAACGTAAAAAGAGATTTGATCTTAACATGGCGTTAGTGGGCGGCAACCGGTTATTAAATAATTCAAGCGAATATAAAATTTGAAAACTTTCATACATACGTATAAATTTAACACACACAAGCATACATAGTAAGATATATACATATAGATAGTAATATGTCGGTAAAAAAATGTGTGGAATGCGCATGCATGCATTATTTCAATAAAACTAACAAACAATAATTAAGTAATAAAATAGTTCTTTTTTCGAATGACATAAAGTTTTTCAAATTTTATTTTCGCAAATGGCTACCCCATGGTAGAAAAAAGAAGGTATGTAGTTTCACTTAATGACATTTGACTTTTGCTGACATTTGCATCAAACTCTAGCTGCCAGATTAAAAATAAAATTTTTTTTTTTTT
>NW_016158168.1:83097-94867 GCF_001687245.7 Rhagoletis zephyria
ATAATATAATATAATATAATATAATATAATATAATATAATATAATATAATAAAATAAAATAAAATAAAATAAAATAAAAAATAATAATATAAAATTAGATAAAATTAAAATAAATTAAATTAAACTAAATTAAATTAAGTTAAAATAAATTAAATTAAATTAAATTAAATTAAATTAAATTAAATAAAACAAAATTAAATTAATTAAAATGAAATAAAACAAAATGAAATTAAATTAAATGAAATAAAATAACTAAATATTAAAATAATAATTGCTATGAACAACTTGAAATAAATTTTAGCTGCATTGGAAAAAGGCAAATATCGAGTGGAAAATACTTGAAAGGCAAGTGGTTTTAAAGAAGTTTCAAGCTTAGGAAAAAATTAAAAGTTTGAGTATAGTTTTTACTCACTTGTTTGTAATTAAAAAAGTTAGTAAGCCATAAATTATATGTGAAATTATTTTCAATAATGAAGCTACAGCACAACGACAATTTAACATGGATTTACTTTGAAAGCACCAAAAACACTGAATTATTATTTTTTTATTTTTCATTTTAATAATATTTATGTCCCTTCGGATTTCTAAAATATTTAATTCACAATTACTCCCATTATCGCCTTTTATAAGATCATATCCCCATATGTGTAGGAGAGTGATGCAAGGAATCTCTTAACTTGCTAGCCTAGGTGTACTTTCCTTGCTGCCTACCACTGGGCACAGCTCGAACCATCCATAGGTAGGTTGGGAGGACCAGCTTTTCGATGCAGGGTTAAATCTGACTGTGGTTTAAACTTAGTTTAAGCGCTCGAGCTAGCTAGTTTAGATTAGATTAGACAATCAAATATCAGCCAGCTGTTAAATTAGATCTTAGTTTACGATATCTAATTTTAAACATGCACTGCAAGATTGATCTTTTAAATACCCTGGGCAGATAAAATCTTCAACNCGCTCGAGCTAGCTAGTTTAGATTAGATTAGACAATCAAATATCAGCCAGTTGTTAAATTAGATCTTAGTTTACGATATCTAATTTTAAACATGCACTGCAAGATTGATCTTTTAAATACCCTGGGCAGATAAAATCTTCAACAAACTCTTATGGCTTGCTGCGTAGGCATCACTAGTGCCGTGATGAAAACCACCCCTTGGCTCTCGAGACGCTTTACTGCTTAGAGCAGGACTCATCTGACGGGATAATGCAGAGGATAAGAAACGAGTACATTCATCCCCTCTAAGAATTTTAGAACAAAAGGAAGGTCTATGTTCTCCGAGGTTTCACTTTAAACACAATAACATGGTATTTTCCCCCAATAAAACCGGCTGGGATAATTAACCACCGAAACCTCTGAAAAATAGCTACATATACTATGGTGGCGGAGAAGTGGTATCCAGGGTATAAAAACTAGAGGGTGACGCTCCTCCATTGGAAGCACACGAAATGACCTCAAAACCTCAAAGCTGGTGTGGAATTTCTTCAGATGTTCTCGCCAAGTAAGGTGCTGCATAAGGATTCATACATAAGCCCAGGACTTCTCATTCACAATATTACAGATCACCCGGGCAGANAAAGGAAGGTCTATGTTCTCCGAGGTTTCACTTTAAACACAATAACATGGTATTTTCCCCCAATAAAACCGGCTGGGATAATTAACCACCGAAACCTCTGAAAGATAACTACATATACTATGGTGGCGGAGAAGTGGTATCCAGGGTATACAAACTAGAGGGTGACGCTCCTCCATTGGAAGCACACGAAATGACCTCAAAACCTCAAAGCTGGTGTGGAATTTCTTCAGATGTCCTCGCCAAGTAAGGTGCTGCATAAGGATTCATACATAAGCCCAGGACTTCTCATTCACAATATTACAGATCACCCGGGCAGCGGTGATTTCTAAGCTGAATAAACATCATAAATGAGAACAGAGAAGCTTCGTAGTCTAAGTTAGTATAGTTTTGTATATGTATAATGAAGGGGTAGAGAATTATGTAACCGGTAACTCTTTTCCGGGCTGCCAAGAAGTGTCAATATTATACCAAAATTGTGTTTATCCATATTTTACGTTTCACAAAATAACACCATTTCTTAATGTCCTTAAAACTTCGGCTGGGTTTACACCGATAACCTTTGAGAATTTGAGTAATTGCTTATATATAATTACATTTTGATTAAAAAAAATTAGGAGGTTAGCAATTCGTTAAAATGTTTTTTTGTCNTTGTGTTTATCCATATTTTACGTTTCACAAAATAACACCATTTCTTAATGCCCTTAAAACTTCGGCTGGGTTTACACCGATAACCTTTGAGAATTTGAGTAATTGCTTGTATATAATTACATTTTGATAAAAAAAAATTAGGAGGTTAGCAATTCGTTACAATGTTTTTTTGTTATGTTTGTTACCGGTATTTTGGACCATATTAACTGTTTTCGATAACACTATTTTATCGAAAATGTTTTACCTCAAGACTAATTTGGTTTAGCTCCGATCTTTGGATCATGAGGAAATTAACGGTAATTTTAAACTTTACTAATGAGAATGGAAGTTGGTTGTTTCTTTTGCTTAAAAGTACTTGTTTTTTACTTTTTTCTTTGGTACTTTCAAGGATTTTTGTTGCTCTCAAAATAAATCCTTCGGCACCACTAAAAATTTTACCAATAACTTGCATTTGCTTATTGCTCTCTTTCGCATAACAAGCGGATGAGTTAATATTCTATNTTTTTCTTTGGTACTTTCAAGGATTTTTGTTGCTCTCAAAATAAATCCTTTGGCACCACTAAAAATTTTACCAATAACTTGCATTTACTTATTGCTCTCTTTCGCATAACAAGCGGATGAGTTAATATTCTATAAAAAAAAAATACGAGTGAAGCCAATTCGAGTCTCACGAATACGAGTAGTTAGTACGAATGTATGTATTTTCGAGTTAATTTGATTTTGATTTTGATTGATTGAAATCGATAACGGTTTGTTTGATTTGTTAATAGCGTTAGAATGTTTCTCTATATTTTTTTTTCAATTCAATTTGTGATTGATAGTGTTCATTATTAAAAATAGTTTACCTGACTTAATGCTGATGGCATAGACTTCATCGTATGAATATTTACCGGCAATGGTGGAATGCCGCCAGCGATTCCACTTGTTCCGCTTAGCAGTTTCTCAACGGACGTGGGACCAGCGCCATAGGCGGACGCCGCCGCGTTCATCGATTGTATGGCATGACTGCTAAAACTCGACGAGATGCCGCCAATGGAGTTGGGCACCAGCGCTGATATGGATGAGAGGCCCATGCCACCACCGCCACCTGGACCACCGCCGCCACTACCACCACCACTGCCGACACTGCTGCCACCACCTCCACCAACACCGCTACTACCACCTGCCAGAGCGGCTGACATGGCGCCAGCGCCATTCGGCAATGTGGAGGTAAGCGATGAAGGTAAACCACCAGCACCGGTGGTGGCTGCGGTACCATAGCTGCTGGTGAGCGCCGAACTACCGACGGCGGTGCCGCTTGTGCCACCCAACACTGCTCGCTTATATCGATTCAGTTCTTCTTCTAGTTCTGCAAGAATGTAAGAGTCAACTTTAAGTTGTTTATTTGCTTTTAGTCTATAGGGGAATAGTACGGTAAATCATTTTACTTTACCATTTTTTGATATGGTTTTAAATTCGCTATTTGCGGTATTCAATATGGAACTTGTTGGCATCGATGACATGGCTGATGTACGTGGCTGCTCCAACTCGGCCAACACACGATTATCCTGCAACAAAAGACGAACAAGAATTTAATTTTACGGTTTAAAACCGAGATTACATATGCGTAAATAAGTTTTATTTTTATAATTTTTTTTTTTACCCGAAAGGTCATAAAGAAAAATTGTGGTACAAAGAGCTCCGGCATGGATGCCAATTTGACACTACCTGGTCGAGCCTCTTGTCAGAATCATGAGTTATTGCTGAAGAAGCCTTATCGGCCGACCATGTTCGACTACCCCCAGAAAGATTTTGTAACTTTGCATATCGCGGTTTTTTTTCAAAAGCTGGTTGAGCGGAATAAAAATCAGTAGTCTTCCACAGCTCCAGTACCTCACGCGCTCCCTGCTCAGCCAATTCATCAGTCTTTTAGTTTCCTGCAATGCCAATATGCTCTGGAACCCAAATTTTTCTTATTTGGAAGTAACCCTAGGTGACCGACATTGCCCGACCACTCTCGATCGCACCATACTTCTTAAGCTCTTATGATCGATTAGCAGTCAGATTAGATACATAGATGTCATTCTAATCGGTTCTACACTGATACGCAGCCAGTCGACTGCTCTCTTTAAGCAGCCACCTCTGTCTGCTGGAAATACGCTGCAGAAATCTGGAAGGCCAAACTTGAGATTAGCGGAGAGATCCTGGCAGAATAAACCTCCTCTAATTCTGCCACTGGATCTTTGTACCAGGGGCTGCTACTCTTCCATTTACAACAATAAATCTAATTGGAGCCAACTTCGACACGCACCGACTCGTTCCTTTATGTATGAAACCAAGGATTCCAAATGTAAATAAAATTATGAAATTTGGAACTAATCTCCGTTTCAATGCATCAACTTTTCATCTTGACGTAAAAATCTACCAACAATAACTAGCAAAAATTACTCGAAAAATTACCCTGAGATTTTTCGAGCAGAAATTTACCAGAAATATTAGCTTTTTATTTCTTAGAAATTGACAAATAAAATAACTTATGTTTTTTTTATTTTTCCAGATTATCCGGTATTTTTAACTGACTTCAAAAAAAGCAGGGGGTTATCAGTTCGTCGGAATATTTTTTTTCTGTTGTTATGTATGTTACCGCATAACTTTGGACAACGTCAACCGATTTCGATAATACTAATCCTATTAAAGGAAGATATTCACTGTGGTACTTTTTGGCCTTGACAAAGGAAAAGGACGACTTCCTAACGATTGGTAGCACTTAGTGGGAAATTTCGTTTTCACAGCCGATCAACCCCTTTTCCAGGGATCTCTATAGCAACCTTAAATTTAGGCTTTCAGATCAGTGTAGTCTTTTTTAGGCGTAGGTTGTTGCTATAATGAAATAATCAATTCCCTGCTGTTACGCGCGATGGTGGTTAACATCTATCTACTCAGATAGTCAGTAAGGTACGCTCGAATGCCTTAATTGACTTTCGATAGCGTCCGTATATTTCTTTGCCAGACTTTTTTTGATGACAGGCCATAAGAAAATCGCAGGAAACTGTGCGGCTTATGAACAGGCTAAAGGCGGCACTAGGGATCTCCTCAAGCTCGCAAAGCTGGATCTCTCGATTCTTGTGGGAGCTCTCCTGGTCTAACATTTTCCACCTGCGAAACTTCGTTTTCTACCGTTGGAAGTGGTATCACAAAGAACCAACGTCCGCGATCTAAGTGAGCCCCTTAACCATGGGCAGCCACCTGAACCTAACATGCACTGGATCGAAATCCCATAGGCAAGGCAAGTGATAAGGCAATATGATCAGACAAAGATATATTTTAAAAATAATATGAGCAGGATGTATTTGATTTTTAAGAGGCTTCAATTAGCGGCCCAGGTGCGATCTAGGCGCTCAGTTTTTATTTATTAAAGTGTATGGTCTTTCAATTCGATGCTGTAAATATTTGCTCACCTGTTCGATTTTCGCCATAATGATATCGATTTCAGAGCCTTGGTCGTGATGACTGATTGTCGGTGCCCAAGTGACAGTGGAACTAGTGCCCGATGTGGCGGCAGCTGAAGAAGCGCTCGCGCTTGAAGCTGCAATGCCGCCATAGTTGCTACGATCGCTGCCACCAGAACGCGCAGCCTTCGCCTTCAACGCGGAAGTCAATTCAATTTGCAATTCCTCGCAGCGTACATTTTCTAAGGCGACCTAAACATTTGGCATGGAAAAGTAAATACGATTAGCTTATCTTAAAAACAAAACAGAAAAACACAAAATGAAATATCCTTAAAATCCATGTGCAGCAAATAGTTTTAAGAAATAATTCCATCTAAACTGCGGTGGTTGACACCTGTGCCACAACAAAAGTTTTTAATTAAATACACCTTCCACTCACTTTTTTCTCGAGCTCACGCGCGCGCGACTGCAAATTCTCGACAGCTTCCGTGTCCGGGCGACTGCTGCTCGATAAATTGCGTATTTGTGCCAATGTTTCCTGTGCACCGAAAACCGAGGATAAAAAGTTTATTAAAGACATACATTTAATCAAATATGTAATTTATTTATTCTTGTGGTGCTCGACGATATCGTTGTTATTGTTGTTGTTGTTGGTTATAGTGCAATATTACCTGGTGTGCGCGCTCAATTTCGGTGCGCCGCATCTCCGCATCCCGCAGCTGCATGCTCAACGAATCCAGCATGCCGTTGGGCGCTGATGACTGGTGGTGGTGGTGGTGCATGGATTCGTATGGCATTTTGGCGACTACAAGAAATAAAGGAAACAAGAAACTTGCATGAGTACCGTAAAGTAAAAAAAAAAATTGATTTATGTATATATATTAGTCTTCATTTTAAAACGTCTGTGATTCTGTAGTAGCTCTCATGTGAAATGAGGTTTACGTTGATAATAAAAATCTCTCATAAAAATATAGGAATAGTAGGGTAAGGTTAAAATGTATTGAATTCCTAATATTAACAGCCGCACTCACAGCCGCACTCAGAGTCGTTTAATGATTACTTAAGGTGTCCCTCAGTAACGATTTGAAAGAAATCACTCTCAGAGTCAGTTAATGATTCGTTAACGGCATTTAATGAACATTAAAGTTAAGTAAAGAAAAACCATTACTTAACTCTTTAACGAATGATTTTGAAATTTTTTGTTTGTTTCCAATAAATTTCAATTTCGATAACGTTGCTGTAACAGTGGCAATGGCCCACTGAGCAGAGCACTTTCAGGAGATCCGAGTTCAATCCTCGGCAAGGAATTCTTACATTAATACATTTTTTTTTTTAAGTTTTATTGCCTAAAAAATTCATATTTTTTATTTTATTTAACGTTTGGAAATTTTTTTGATTCATCTTTTTTCTTTTACTTTCAGTTTCTCAAATTTTTAGTTTTTCCTGTTTTTAAAAGATATTTTTTTTCATTTCGTTTAGTTTTTAGAAAACTTACTTATAATAATAAGCTTATACATATGTTAGTGTTTGGCCGAACTTCTCCTCCGATTTGTGGCGTGCGCCTTGATGTTGTCACACAAAGCGGAGGGACCTACAGTTTTACGCCGACTCCGAACGGCGATTGTATTTTTATGAGAAGCTGTTTTTCATAGCAGAATTACACTCGGAGGTTTGCCATTGCCTGCCGCGGGACGACCGCTGTTAAGAAAAAACCTTTCTTCTATATTTTTTTGCGATGTTGCTTTTGACCAGGGTTTGAACCCAGGCGTTGCGGAGTGGAAGCGCGCCCTGCTTACCACTACACCACAGCGGCCGAGAAAACTTACTGCTAAACGATAAATATATAACACTCAATTACTCATTCGAAATCCAGAGAAGAGCTTTCAAGATAGTTGCCGAAATATAAAAACTTTTGTCTCTCGAAAGACTGAGGTGAGTTGAAAGACAGATGCCAGAATTGGCCTGTTATTGATTGGTCTTGTTTGTCTTTTAGGAAACAACTTAATTAAATTTAAAAAAATTTGTTTANGCCCTGCTTACCACTACACCACAGCGGCCGAGAAAACTTACTGCTAAACGATAAATATAATAACACTCAATTACTCATTCGAAATGCACGCCAGTGCTCTGCCCACTCAGCCATTGCGTCTGTTGAGCCAGTGCGCGCGAAATGATATAAATGNTTTTAAAGCAATAAAATCTATAAATCAAAAGAAAATTAGATCAAAAAAGCGAAAAAAATCAATAAAGATAGTGTATAAAAATTAAACAAGAAAAAAAAGGAAAAACGAAAATTTTCCTGCCCGAGGACTCGAGCTCGAATCTCTCAAATGNTTGAGCCAGTGCGCGCGAAATGATATAAATGCTTATTTTTATATTTTATTTCAAACTGAACGAAAAAAGTGAGTGATGCCACAAAAATGAAGGGTCGCAACTGGGGCCATACTTAAATTTTTTATTTCATAATTTTTAACTCTGAGAGGAAACATTAATTAACAGATTTAACGATCATTAGTTAAGTGCCCATTAGACCTAATTTAACGAACGTTTCTGAGTGCGGCTGTAAATATGTTGGGGATAATAAAGTGATAATTACGAAATGTCTTTTCTTGTAGCGTCACCGATATCATTTCGTATCCGTCAACCTTGTCATTATATTGGTGTGAATCACTGTTCCTAAATCTCTCGAATCCCCAACCTGAGCACATGATGCAATAACTGTTTGAAGGTAGTTTTACTTCTCCTTCTTAGCCACTGTGTAAACTATCTGACATAAATCGTTTTTCGTTTTTTTGTGGTACCAATTAATTAAAAAATAATTTGAAAAATAAAGCAAGCCGAAGCCAAACTTATGAGTAGAAACAAAAAATCAAATGATTTTCATCATAAATAAAATTTAAAGGAAAAACTAGCTGCAATTCCTCTAGTTTTGAAGTCAAACTACCTTCTAAAAATTATTCTTATCATTTTTGAACTTAAGAGTGCTTTCATATGACTTGGCGATAAATTTTTAGCACAGTTTTTTGTTAAGCCATGGTAATTTTTGTTTAGCAAGTTTAAGCAGTAAGTTTTTAAAATACATGTTGCTCCTTTGCTGGAAAAGTGTCAAAATTCAAAATATAAAAAATTTCGAAAACCCCGTTTAATAATACAAGTCAAGTCGGGTACGCCAGCCGACGAACTTTGTCTCGCCCAAAACTTATTTTTTGTAGGAACATTTTGGTACCAAACTTAAACCAATCATTCACTTAAAGACTTCCAGTGGCACATTTATCTGCTCTAAATATGGTTTTGTGGTCGTCAGAAGGCATATTTTCCATTGCTATTTTAAATAACCTAACGAAATCGTTGTGTCCGTGACGAAATTCACAGTTCATCGCACAACGCCAATCAATTTCGATATTAGAGTTGCCAACGAAATAAATTTGAAAAAAATTCATCATGCACTGTCTGAAACAATGATCTGTTTCGATGGTGAATCTGTATAGATAGTTGGTGGCAAATTCGTAATAAGTTAATATCGTTGGTATTTAAATCCAGTATTCATAGGCTTATTTGAGATTAAATCCTTTAACTGCCCAATTAATGCATTTGTGGGCATTCATCAACAATCGTCCTTATTATGGTAAATCGCCATAAATCAATGAGCTCAGGGGTTCTGATGGTTGAATTAACTGTAATAACTTGACTTTAACCCCTGCTGATCTCAATCCCGTTGTCTACGAATGACAGTTTTACGCATTGTGAAATTAGCGATGTGATTTGCTGGACCAATCGTAACACGCAGAAGCTCGATATACTCAATCGGGATTCCGCTTTTGTTTCAGTTGTTAATGAGCTGGTTCCCCCATGAATTCGCTATGGGTGCACTCAAAACAGAACACTGAAAGTACAATGTCGAAGAATTCATACTTTCTTCGAAGCAATCGAACTATATTCGCAAACGTATATTCTCAGTCAACCTTATTTATCCTGAGTTTCGCCTGAAATTTTTTCATCCGCCCGTAGTGAATACACGGAAACGAAAAGTTATAAGTGCAGCATTTCAAGGAAAATTAAACTCATAATAAGGCTGATTTTGTATTTTTAATCAAAATTCCATAATGCATTGTTCAAATCCAGAAATTGTAAATGGAACCGGTAATAATTTACAACGCACTCCAACCTAAATAATTGTTTAGCATAGATACAATTTTGTACATGGACAACCATTTCAATGGTAATATTATGATCAAAATTAAATAAAGAAATAAAAAAAAGAATCGTGTACAAAATCAGCAGAGACAAACGCACCAAAAAAGATAGCTCACATAGGACAATCCATTCTAGAACTATACTCGTTATTACGTGAGCAACTTTGTTTTATACATACACGGTCAAAAATTTGGGTTTAATTTAACCGCGCTGCGACTAATGCCTTTTTTAATCTTTTATAGTCTACTTTTTAAACCAGTCAATAGTTTTAAGTAATTTTAAATATATACTGGTTTAAATTTTAGTCCAGGCAGCCGAGAAAAGGATGTTTTGAGTATTTTAAAAAGTAGTTGAGTGAGTAGTTTAAAATTANAATAAAGAAATAAAAAAAAGAATCGTGTACAAAATCAGCAGAGACAAACGCACCAAAAAAGATAGCTCACATAGGACAATCCATTCTAGAACTATACTCGTTATTACGTGAGCAACTTTGTTTTATACATACACGGTCAAAAATTTGGGTTTAATTTAACCGCGCTGCGACTAATGCCT
The DNA here is from genome assembly GCF_001687245.7 of Rhagoletis zephyria. Classification (NCBI taxonomy): domain Eukaryota; kingdom Metazoa; phylum Arthropoda; class Insecta; order Diptera; family Tephritidae; genus Rhagoletis; species Rhagoletis zephyria. The sequence continues at coordinate 93,488 of NW_016158168.1, forward strand.
TTTTTAATCTTTTATAGTCTACTTTTTAAACCAGTCAATAGTTTTAAGTAATTTTAAATATATACTGGTTTAAATTTTAGTCCAGGCAGCCGAGAAAAGGATGTTTTGAGTATTTTAAAAAGTAGTTGAGTGAGTAGTTTAAAATTAAAACCAAAATGTTTTAATTCAAGTTTCTAGGTTTCATATATAGAAAATTTGGTTTAAAATCTAAACCGAAATAAAAATGTACATACAGAGAATTAAATTTTTAAATATTTCGCAACCCTTTTCAAAATTATTAATTCTGGTTAAGAGTAGAGAGAATACGTTGCAATATTTTAATCGATACATATATATAAGTCACTAAGATTTTTAGCGAAATTCGTTACGCGGTTAAAAATTTCGGTTTTAATTTTAAACTTTTTGGACTACATATATGACCAAACTAAATTTAGTTTCAAATACAAACCTTCCAACAGTTGAACAGTTCGGTTTGAATTTTAAACCCATATATGTAATACTTCTATATTGGCAGTAAGCTAACTTCTCAATGTGTAAGCATTCCGAAATCAAAGCGATACAGTCTAGTACCGTTTTTGTCAATGTATTGTGTACTTGAGTGCCGTTTTTGTAGATGTGTTGTGTACATGTTTATTTATAAACGTACATATGTGTTCCTTTTCTTTCGTACGTGTTTATTGATATATCTGTACTGTAGTGTTTTCGGACGGTACTAGCTCTTACTGCCAATATAGGAGTATTACATATATGTTTAAACCCAAACATTTTCTATTTCGTATGCTTCACCTTACACTTCATGAAAGCTTTTTCATAATTAAGAATAAAAAAATTCAGGCTCCGTCTGATGGAGATTGAACCCGGACAGGCTTGGTAGCAACCAAATGTATTAAGCATCTTTGCACACTCAGCTACAGCCATGCATGTAAATGTGCTTTCATATGTTGAGTTTAAATCAACCCCACATTTCGCTGTGTTGATGCCGTCAGTTCTCTCTCTTTCGGAAAGAAATTTTTTGATTTTAGTTTTAAACCACTCATAGCAAAACATCATTTTCTCGGCTGCCTGGTTTAAAAAGTAGACTATAAAAGATTAAAAAGGCAGTAGTCCCAGCGTGGTTTAAAAATTAAAACCAAATTGTTGGCCGTGTAGTTATCCTTATAGCATGCAAATTTTCAAATGCACCCCTTCAAAATGAGACATGAATCATTAAATTAGATAAAATAGTAAAGGAGATATCGTTTGGTAACAGAAAAATACCTTTAAGAAATAAGTATGTATGTATATAGATTTACAGCCCGATTCCGTGCATTGGATTTGAAATTGAAAATCTCTATAATTTGTCAATTTTTTATTATTTATCAAGAATTGGTATTCTAGCAC
>NW_016158168.1:94967-102838 GCF_001687245.7 Rhagoletis zephyria
GGCTTCCGGCTGGCTGCACGCGCTGCCGGGTTGACGCTTTAGCTTTTTCCCTTTTTCACTAGGTGGCTTGGACTTTATTTCAAGTCCGCGTCTGCTAAGCGTTGCTTTCGCCTTTACTGTAGCAGCAGTTTAAGAGCAAAAATTCCACACAAAGAATTTTTCAATTTTTCACTTCGTTGTCTGCTTCCAATATGCAATTTCAGCACTTATTTTGCCTGTCTAACTCCTTCGTATTATTCTCCTTCTTCGTTGGTATAACACTAGTTGGCTGTTGTCTGGTTTGTTGCTGATGCTGCTGGTGCCACCTTTGTCTGCTTGCTTGTTTGGATCAGCTGTTTTGCGCAAGTACGACGGCAATGAAAGAGAGAAAAATTGAAAAATACATTTATTAGGTTTTATTGGTTTTCACATTTTCGCTGCGCCAATATTGCCAATAGTTATCAAAATGAAAAATTTTAGATAAAAATACAAAATACGGCTAATCATTTTTAGAAAAGATTAATTTGAGTGTCAATCTTGCAGAAGATGCCAAACAAAATTTTTTATAAAAAAAAAAATACAAATTAAAAAAACGTTATAAAAATACAAAAACAATCTAGCGATATCAATTTCAAGCTAAGCCTAATTTTAATTGTTTTCTAAAAATTTTAAAATGATCGCAAAAGGTGTTTATAAAACAATAATTAAAATTTAAAAATATTGAAAAAATGTATTTAATCGTTTTAATTTAATTTTTAGTAACCATAACGTTTATTATAAAATTTATGCGTATTGAAAAAAATAATAATTGAAAATAGAAAAACATAAACTATTAACCGCTTTTCAATATTAAACTCTGTACTTATTCTGTGTTTATCCTTCATTTAAAAACTGCAGTTTTTTTTTAAGAAAATAAATTAAGAAAGAACTGAAACTCTTAAAATTTTTTTCAATTAAAAAATTATGTGATGATGAAAAATAATCTAGGTTAAACAATCTATTTAAATTAAAACAAACTGTTTAAAACATTTAATACAAAACTAATATAACTTATAATTTACAGTCAGCGTCAAAAATATGCATACACTGACGTTTTGAGGATTTTATTTATTTATATTTCCCATACCAATTTTTTATTGTTTATAAAAAATATAGCTCAACTTTCTTAATTTCATACCAAACTTGGGAAAATGCTAGAAATACCAAGAAATTCGCATCGACGTTTTCCATTTTTCAATTCGATAGGGTACGTTCGCACAGAAAGCCGAGCGGCGTCGAGCTAAGCAAGCAGTAAAGATATCACAAAAGTTACCTTCAATGAAAGGAGGTTAACATATTGTTTCAATTCGCTGCAATTGCGTTTTTAAACATATATAAAAATTTCATAAATACAAATTTTGTTATTTTAAGTTTTTGTTCGCATCAAATCAACGTTCACACAGAAAACGGAGCGGAGCCGAGCGAAGCCGTTCCGAGTTGAGTGAAGCTTTCAAATTGCTGTAGCTATAGTGTTCATACAGCAAGCTTTTTCATAAAGCGTTTTGGAGCTGAAAGCAAAGCAGTTTTCGATTTTGAATTTTTTTATTTAATTTTTCAGCTTCATGGCACTGCTGCATACAAATTAGCAAAATTTTTAAATAAAAATGAATTTTACAACAAATCTTTTAAATAAGTTGTAAGGTAAGTTTTGTGGTACCTATGCAGCCGAGTCCATGAGAAAAGCTCCAGTTCGCTTCGTTCAGTGTGAACACCAGCAGCTTCGCTTTGTTCCGCCTTACTTCGCTCCGCAACGCTCGACTTTCTGTGTCAACGCGGCCTTACACTTTCATATAGCAACGTTAATTTTAAGCTTAGCTCCGCCCGGAACGGCTGCACTCTGCTTGGCGCTGCTTCCTGTGTGAGCGTACCCTTCAAAATTTGACGTATGCAGTTTTGTAGCCTATTAAATTTTGGTATAATATAGTGCAAAAGTCAAGTCGATAAAAATTACCGCTGAGGTTTGAGAATTTGGTATGGAAAATATATATAAATAAACAAAATTGTCAAAGCATCAGGGTATGCATATTTTTCACGCTGACTATATAAAATATCTTACGAAAGCCGAAATTTCACAACTAAAGAAATTAATATTTCAATTTTCAAATTAAAAGTTTTAAAGTAAAAAAATCCAATCGAAATAATATAAATAACAGTTCAAATTACAGTAGATACTGTTAATTTTTTGGCAGAATTTTCTTCAAATATTAAAAAAAAAATTAACGTTTTTCAGATAACGAGCAAGAGCGTAATTTGCTTAGAATCTCCCTTGGCCACAAGACACGCATTTAATAAAATTTTGTAAATTGTTATTTGCCATTCATCCACGATTTGTAATTGGAACGAAAAACAAGTTTTCGAATTTCACTTACACACGGTTACACATATAATCATAAAAATTAATATTTTAGTATCCTGTTTTACTTACTATTTTTATGTCGAAAATCCTATAAAATTGATTCGGTGTACAGTCAGTCAATAAAGTTTAGGTACAGCGAATTTTATACAATAGCGGTAACTATTTTTTAAATAATTTATTTTTCGCTAATTTTTTATAAAAATATTGTTAATTCTACAACAAAAACCCCAAAAATCAGAGTTCCAAACCTTATGCAAAAGTAAAGAAAATTCTGCAAATTTTCATCCAAATATTGCACTTTTTATTTACACTATTTAGAAAAAAGAACAAGTTTTTTTTTCAGCCAAGTTATTGTTTGATTTTTTCATAGTAAATTCATCGATTGTAAGATATCTGATTGAAGTTGAACATTGAAAACATATTCGCATGTCTGACTGTAGAAAAACGTGCAGAGATGCTTGCTGCTATTTCTTGACATCCTGCAGTTTCGAACGCCGTCAGAGGCAATATGTAGCTCTTTTGTTTTTTTTTTTTGNCAAAACGTGCAGAGATGCTTGCTGCTATTTCTTGGCTTCCAGCAGTTTCGAACGCCGTCAGAGGTAATATGTAGCTCTTTTGTTTTTTTTTTTTTGTTTTTTGCTTTTGCTATTTATTTACGAAAAAGCATCTGTGAAGTGCCGAACACGATCAAACGACGAATAAAATTTGTTCAAGCTCATCATTTGAGAGTAAATTTACAGAACGGCTGTAGCTGAGTGTGCACATATCGATGGCTGAGTGGAAGATCGACCTATCTCGGCAGCCAGTTCGAAAACGCTCTATCTCAAAAAACTTTTANAACGCCGTCAGAGGCAATATGTAGCTCTTTTGTTTTTTTTTTTTGTTTTTTGCTTTTGCTATTTACGAAAAAGCATCTGTGAAGTGCAGAACACGATCAAACGACGAATAAAATTTGTTCAAGCTCATCATTTGAGAGTAAATTTACAGAACGGCTGTAGCTGAGTGTGCACATATGCTTGTTGTTAGCCGCTAACTTTCAGATGATCCGGGTTCAAATTCCGTCAAAGGCAACGTATTAATAAAAATCATAATGGTTGTTTTGTATCTTCGAATTATGAAAAAGCATATGTGAAGTGCATAAAATAAGCGTATTCAAACGAAAAAAGTCTGCAATCAAAAATTTTTTTAATGTAAACACAAGTGTGGTTAATATGTATTACCAATCATTGTTGAAAATATCAACACTGGCATTGTAATATTAAACAAAAATCACATTGATTCCTTTCAAGTTTGAATTTGTTATTTTTTTTTCTCAGTGTAGGTGTATCGAAATTTGGATTCCATTTCCAAGTAGAACTTAACCCAGAAGGTGACACTTGCTGAGCTCGGTTAGAACTCCAATGCAAGAGGTTCAGGGCCAACTATAAAGAAAGGCACTAGGGGCAAGAAGGCGTACGCAGATATATTTTAAGAAACTGTAGCGATAAAAAGTTGCTCAAAGGATTGGAGAAACACATTTAAAAAGGAGTTTTTGCCTAACAGTTCATCACCTTACGAAAGATTTGTAGAAAGAAGATGCCAGTATACTTATATGAAAGTTTTTGAGCTCCTACCGAAGAACCAAACAATCAATTCGGATGAGTAGTATTAGCAATTCAACAGTTTTTATGAATCTATAATCCGGTAACATATTCAATCGTAAAGGAGTTGTGTTCCAAGAGGATAACGCGAGATTGCACACATCTTTGGAGACCAGTTATTGGAGCTGGGATGCGATGTAAATCAGAAGCGTGTTCAGTTTTTTGCCAATACAGCCAGGTGCTTCCACGAACAGGGAATCAATAAGCTCAACGAAAGATGGCAAATGCGGATAGCTAACCGAAACTTTGTATATCATGTGAAATCAAGCTCGAATTAAGAGCCTTACTTGATCAGTACTCATACTAAGAGTTCAGCGTGGCAATCAACAGTTTAGTAGCAAGTCGCTGACGATGGGACCAACGGGCACGTTTTTTCGAAATCAAAACATGAGCCTAGGTGTAAGCACTTCTTTTGAGAATAACGACTCACCCGACTAAATGTTATTTGAGGAATCTTTCAAAATTTATTTATATAAATTATATTCAGCCATTTCGGTAGGAATGCTAACTGCAACATCCGTAACTTTCCAATAAAGAAACTCCATGAAAAGTTCAACTTACTTACCTACTGACGGGACGCCGACGGAAAATCCTAAAGAAAAAGGTGCTAGCCAACATAAAAATATGCGCTTTCTGAATAGTTGGCAACATTCGAGTGGCAGCATAAAGCAAAGCAGACGATAATTATAAAATAAATGGAAGAAAACATTGCCCAGACAACGACGACGGCGACGACGACAAAGCAAAGCCAAAAGCAAAAGAGCGATGAAAATGCGAAAGCGGAAAAACTAATGGCTTTAGGGTGGCGCAGAAAACCACCCTCCGACAACGGGTGGGCGCTGCTGCTACATCTGTATGTATGTATGTATGTATGGCTCTGCTGTTGGCTGGATCGAGGACTGCGAGGGGATTAAGACAAAAAGGGAAAACACAATCAAGTGAAATAAAATAGTGAAATGTAATAACTTCAGATAGGCGGAAAATGATTGAAAAGCAAATCAAACCAAGCAGTGGGCAGCAGTATGCGGGGGAGCAGAAATAGAAGGCTAAACAAGGCAGGAGCAGTAAGTAAGGGAAAGCACAGGAAAAAGTTACTAGATATAACTAGAAAACAAGCAGAGAAATGTGTAAAATAGAAAAGTATGCATAGCCAAGTGGTGAGTAGGAAGGTGAGCTGCGGCGGGAGGCAACGCAAACAAGCAAGTAGAAAGGTTGTTAGAAACGATGGCGAATAGAATGATGAATTTTTGGTTGATAAGTGGATGGCTGATGGAATGATGGAATGAAAAGCTGCTGTTGTAAAGAAACCGTGCGCAACGCTGATAGCAGGGAAGTTCGGATTCATGGCGAGAACATGGAGAATAAACGAAATAATGTAACTAAAGCTTGATTGAACGAGTGCTTGTTGGTATGCACTTCAGGGTTTGTTTTTTCCTAAAAACAACAAAGCTAGCACTACATCTGTACTGTTTGACAGCAACCCTTCGAGTGGTTGCACTAGGGGTTGGGGGGACGTAAATATACATACATATGTACAATGTATACCTATGTGTGTAAGTAAACAAAAAACTTTATGCTGCTCAAATTGCTCCTCTTACCGTGTTATAATTATGGTAGTATTGGTCGGTCGGTGTTTCATTTAAGGCATGTTTCGATTTTCTTTATTTATTTAGTTAACTTTTCAATCGAAATTTTAGACTTTTCTTCGCGAAGTGGCCTCTCAATTATTTCACTAATCATTTACACTAATCAATCAGAAAATTAGTGTATAAGGTTAAACTCGATATTATAATCAAGTAAAGGCTTTTACTTATAAGAATTTGTATTAGAAAATTGTCCTCAAATTAGTGTCCTTTTGGTAAATAAAAAAAGTTATCCAACGTAAAAATTTCAATGAAATTGGAATTGCGAGAAAATCTTATCAAAATGTTTAAGAAGCAACCTGATTAGTCCTTAAAATAAAATTACCTGAGAGGTGGGAGTTACCACAAATAAGGCTTCCGGCTTGTTAAACATTTGTAGGGATGGGCAAATGAAAAAAAAATATATCGATGTGTATCGTATCGAAATTATATAGAGTAAAAAATATCGATATTTCGATAAAAAAATATCGATAAAAAATATCGTTATTTCGATTAAAAAAATATCCATACAAAATATCCATATTTCGATATTTTTGTCTCAAAGCGCAATTATCTGAAGTAATTTAAAAATAAGTTTTAAGGAGTACACGAAAAGTCAAAATAATTAGAAAAGTCAAAAGTTTTCAAACAATGGTGTCTTATTCAAATTCGACGGATATGAACAGCAGAAGCCCTCTCTCTTTGATGAGCTCCCTTGTTAACAACGGAATCAAACCTTCGGACGATACTGAATAAGCTTGACAGATTAAATACTTTAAAGCAATTTCAGGGAGATCCGGCGTGAAATAGCGACAATTGACCTAAAACTCAATAGCGTCTGATTTTCTCACTAGTAGTGGTTGATTGGTGATTAAGTTCGTTGGGGACCCAACCAGAGTTTGGAACCTCTGCTCTAGTTGTGCTAAGGGGTGTTCCGGAGAAACTTCTTATTAAAAAATTGTAGCTCTTGTTTCTTTACCACTTTATATGAATTTGCGGTTAATTCTAAAAATAAAATGCTTCTTTTTTTTGAAAATCGGACGACTGGTTCAAAACGATTAATTTTTGTAGCATGCATTTTTATTCGGCGCAGTCCTTAAAATTCACATCCATGTCGGACTTTTTGACGTCAAACCATTTTTTATTACTTTCCAGCTCACAAGAAAAATCGCTAAAAATATTTTTCATTATTTCTGTTGCTCGAAAGTGTGCTTTTCGGTGGTTGTAAATTTTCTTGCGTACGAGCATTTGTGTCTTGAGAACTGCAAACTGATTTAAGAAATTTTGATGAAATATTTCTTTAACATTTTTAGAGCAGCCACTGGATTTCTGGTCTAGATTCGCAAGAAGCTTTCTTTGATGTTGCAAATATTTAAAATCTTGTCTGATGAAATTCAAATTCACAAAAAACTATATATATCAAAATATTTTCAGTTGTCAAGGCCAAATGAATAAACTAACACCCAAATTCATAGCAAATAGAGGAGACTTTAACTACTTTAAGAATCTAAAATTTGTACGAAAATGGCACTTTATAGTGCTTTATAAACCTATTTTATTTTTTTATGAATAAGGCCATAAGAATTTATTGAAGCTGAAAAGCAAATTCCGCAACTCAATTGGGGTATTCCCTAATACTCGCAAAATCCTTGCAATAGGACAACCGGTTTTACCGGGCAGTATGTGCACCGTGCAAGCGTTTTACAAGACTTAGAGAATACCGCTACTTTAATTTGATGTTGGAGCATTGTATAACTTTTTTATATGTATGCATATGAACTTAGATACAATGGAGAGCAAAACTGGAACTATAAAAAAAAAATATTAAAATGGTTGTAATAAAGGTACGGTTTACTGTTATTAACTTTATAGCAATTCGATTTTGCATTACGCCTAACCATTGTTTACACATGTTAACGTTTAATCATAAAAACTTGTATAATTTTTATAGAGAAACTCAGTAAAAAATTACGAATTGCAATTAACTGCATTGTTCCAGTTTTGTAACCTATTAGTAGTCCCTGAAATTTATAATTCAAGGAAGAGTTTTCGCTCATAAATGTCAGCCTGGCATCTGTATTATGATCAGTTAAACAAGTTAAGTTTGAAACATCATCAGTCTGCAGAGAAGAAAGACCCAAAATTCCATCCTCGAGGCTGATCATATTGGAGGGCTTCTAAACTCCAACAAATTGTCGATGGCAAAGTAAAAATGACTAGTTCCTTTTTACTTTG
>NW_016158168.1:112852-143896 GCF_001687245.7 Rhagoletis zephyria
GGGTTGGGGGGACGTAAATATACATACATATGTACAATGTATACCTATGTGTGTAAGTAAACAAAAAACTTTATGCTGCTCAAATTGCTCCTCTTACGGTGTTATAATTATGGTAGTATTGGTCGGTCGGTGTTTCATTTAAGGCATGTTTCGATTTTCTTTATTTATTTAGTTAACTTTTCAATCGAAATTTTAGACTTTTCTTCGCGAAGTGGCCTCTCAATTATTTCACTAATCATTTACACTAATCAATCAGAAAATTAGTGTATAAGGTTAAACTCGATATTATAATCAAGTAAAGGCTTTTACTTATAAGAATTTGTATTAGAAAATTGTCCTCAAGTTAGTGTCCTTTTGGTAAATAAAAAAAGTTATCCAACGTAAAAATTTCAATGAAATTGGAATTGCGAGAAAATCTTATCAAAATGTTTAAGAAGCAACCTGATTAGTCCTTAAAATAAAATTACCTGAGAGGTGGGAGTTACCACAAATAAGGCTTCCGGCTTGTTAAACATTTGTAGGGATGGGCAAATGAAAAAAAAATATATCGATGTGTATCGTATCGAAATTATATAGAGTAAAAAATATCGATATTTCGATAAAAAAATATCGATAAAAAATATCGTTATTTCGATTAAAAAAATATCCATACAAAATATCCATATTTCGATATTTTTGTCTCAAAGCGCAATTATCTGAAGTAATTTAAAAATAAGTTTTAAGGAGTACACGAAAAGTCAAAATAATTAGAAAAGTCAAAAGTTTTCAAACAATGGTGTCTTATTCAAATTCGACGGATATGAACAGCAGAAGCCCTCTCTCTTTGATGAGCTCCCTTGTTAACAACGGAATCAAACCTTCGGACGATACTGAATAAGCTTGACAGATTAAATACTTTAAAGCAATTTCAGGGAGATCCGGCGTGAAATAGCGACAATTGACCTAAAACTCAATAGCGTCTGATTTTCTCACTAGTAGTGGTTGATTGGTGATTAAGTTCGTTGGGGACCCAACCAGAGTTTGGAACCTCTGCTCTAGTTGTGCTAAGGGGTGTTCCGGGGAAACTTCTTATTAAAAAATTGTAGCTCTTGTTTCTTTACCACTTTATATGAGTTTGCGGTTAATTCTAAAAATAAAATGCTTCTTTTTTTTGAAAATCGGACAACTGGTTCAAAACGAATAATTTTTGTAGCATGCAATTTTATTCGGCGCAGTCCTTAAAATTCACATCCAAGTCAGACTTTTTGACGTCAAACCATTTTTTATTACTTTCCAGCTCACAAGAAAAATCGCTAAAAATATTTTTCATTATTTCTGTTGCTCGAAAGTGTGCTTTTCGGTGGTTGTAAATTTTCTTGCGTACGAGCATTTGTGTCTTGAGAACTGCAAACTGATTTAAGAAATTTTGATGAAATATTTCTTTAACATTTTTAGAGCAGCCACTGGATTTATGATCTAGATTCGTAAGAAGCTTTCTTTGATGTTGCAAATATTTCAAGTCTGTCTGGTGATGTTCAAATTCACAAACAAACTATGTATATCAAAATATTTTCAGTTGTCAAAGCCAATTGAATAAACTAACACCCAAATTCATAGCAAATAGAAGAGACTTTAACTACTTTATAAATCGAAAATTTGTACGAAAATGGCACTTTATAGTGCTTTATAAACCTATTTTATTTTTTTATGAATAAGGCCATAAGAATTTATTGAGGCTGAAAAGCAAATTCCGCAACTCAATTGGGGTATTCCCTAATACTCGCAAAATCCTTACAATAGGACAACCGGTTTTACCGGGCAGTATGTGCTCCGTGCAAGCGTTTTACAAGACTTAGAGAATACCGCTACTTTAATTTGATGTTGGAACATTGTATAACTTTTTTAAATATGTATGCATATGAACTTAGATACAATGGAGAGCAAAACTGGAACTATAAAAAAAAAAATATTATAATGGTTGTAATAAAGGTACGGTTTACCGTTATTAACTTTATAGCAATTCGATTTTGCATTACGCCTAACCATTGTTTACACATGTTAACGTTTGATCATAAAAACTTGTATAATTTTTATAGAGAAACTCAGTAAAAAATTACGAATTGCAAATTAACTGCATTGTTCCAGTTTTGTAACCTATTAGTAATCCCTGAAATTTATAATTCAAGGAAGAGTTTTCGCTCATAAATGTCAGCCTGGCATCTGTATTATGATCAGTTAGACAAGATAAGTTTGAAACATCATCAGTCTGCAGAGAAGAAAGACTCAAAAATGCCATCCTCGAGGTTGATCATATTGGAGGGTTTCCAAATTCCAACAAACTATCGTTGACAAAGTAAAATTGACTAGTTCCTTTTCTATTTAAAAACAAGTAACTGGACCTTGCCGCAGAATTCAAAAAAATGCATTGCAAAGCAACGAAAAAGAGGAAGAACTCTGTCAGCCATACAAGTTTTTAGTCAGACGAATTTCCACTACTACGAAAATTTTAGGGAAGTGCTTGGAAGTTTTCTCTTCACGTGCTTCCGAAATTGGAATGCTGAACCAACTAGGTTTAATATTCACAAATAAATAAGCACTGTAATTAAACGTTTTCAAGCGTATAAGGGATCAGGTCCTGAGAAAATGCAAATTATTAAAAATATCCGCTTTCTACAGCTGCGGTCAATAAGATAGTAGCAAAATTCAAAATGTTATTGTTTGCAACTTATGTTTATATATGTATTTATTTTTAATAAATTACATTTAAGACATAGTTCGATCTAAAATAGAAACCATACAAATAAAAGTTTCAAAGCATGCTGAAAATTAATTAAACTTCAATAACGCAAGAACAAATTCAGTTTGTATGTGGAAGAAAATGCGAAACACCCTCGACAGCAAAAATTCTAAATTTGAATGGGCTAAAAAACTGCATACCAAAAAAAAATCTGAATGAAAAGTGAAATTTTAGTGAAAATTTAAGCTTTTTTATAGTTACAAACTTAAAAACGTATGGATTTTGGTGTTTTCAAAATATGGAAATATTTATTGTTTCACTGTTTGTACATATAATATTTATTTTTTCATATATGTTGAACTTAAACAGGACTGCAATAAGTCGTGGAGTAGGCCTACCGGGTATACCACGTTAAAAACGCGCCGAGTACACTACCTCACAAGTAGAGTGCCCATATTTTTAATCGCTTTATGTCTGAAACGGTAGTTCTTAGGAACAAAAGTGTCACAACAGCTTTTTTAGTTAATTGCATTATCTACACTTTTGTCTTAGCTATTTTTATGATGCATCTTGCAGTTTGGCTGAAAAATGCAACAAACCAATTTATGTGGTCTTTGACCTTGAAACATTTTTTTTGGTTTCGCCTATTTTTTAACCGACTTCCAAAAAGGAGGTTATAATGTACTACTATGTACTATGTTATCACATAACTTTGGACCGGGTCAAACGATTTCTATAATTTTTTTAAAGGAAAGGTGGTACCTCAGTGGTGGTCCCATACTAATTTGGTNTTGGTTTCGCCTATTTTTTAACCGAGTTCCAAAAAGGAGGTTATAATGTACTACTATGTACTATGTTATCGCATAACTTTGGGCCGGGTTAAGCGATTTCTATAATTTTTTAAAGGAAAGGTGGTACCTCAGTGGTGGTCCCATACTAATTTGGTTTTGATCCGGTCATTGGATCATGAAGAAATTAACGGTACTCTTAAATTATTATATGAGAATTGAAGTCGGTTTTATTTTTTGCTTAAATATCACTTGTCCTTTGTTTATTCCATATTTATAATTTTTTTATAAAAGTATAGCTCATTATCTAACAAAACCCATATTTTTTCATATTTCAAACTTTGTACACAAACTATAAAAAAAGTTGTACAGTCAGTCAATAAAGTTTAGGTACTGCGAATTTTTTACAATACGGGCAACTATTTTTTAAATATTTTATTTCTCGATAATTTTTTATAAAAATATGGTTAATTCTACAACAAAAAATCCCAAAAATCAGAGTTCCAAACCTTGTGCAAAATTAAAGGAAATTCGGCGAAATTTCATTAAAATATTGCACTTTCTATTTACGCTCTCTAGAAAAAACTTGAGTATGCAGTTTTTTAGCCCATTCAATTTTAATATAACAAAGTTGCTGGAAGAGTAAATTTCTTTAAAGGCCTAAGGCGAAACTTTAATAAAACTTATTAAAGGCAAACTTTCCATTAAGAAAAGCTTAATTTTGAACATTTGCACTTGGAAATTTTTTTTTAAGAATTTCGTGGCGATTTTTAACATCTTTACCATTTGTATGCAATATAATGAACGACTGATTTCAAAAATTAAAAAACAAAAACCATGCAAATTTTTAAAACTAAAGTTTTCGAAATTTTGGGGACCTTTCCTATAAGGGCGGTCGTTGAAGCGGCGGTGGGCGAGGGTGGGGAGGGCGTGTCAGCTTCAACCCCCCTTTTTGGAGAAGGCATGAACCGTAATTGACAAATATGACCCTAGGGACCCCTTCGAAAAATGGACAAAGATCACAATTTTCTTCTTTCCACAGTATTTTGGCGTAGAATACTTTTCTACTTTCAGATACAAGTAACCGGTCATTTCTGCGGTGACAAGGCATAACAGCTTAAATCGGGATGTAGGCTTTAGTTTAATGTATAATCAAAAAACCATTGACAAATAATCGTGAACGAAATAAGTTCAAATTCCACGAACCCTCTCCCAATCAAGCTTCTTTTAAAAAATGTCTTGTGGTTTAAATAAGAACCGAAATGGTGCATTATACTAAAACCGACCCCCGTCTTAAGCTGTTGTGGCCTGTGACCACAGATTAAGCCGAAGACGATTGTTTTGCTGCACAATTTTTATAAAAATTGTTTATCAAAATTTTGTTATCACAATTTATGTCACAATTTTCGTATGCGAAAAGTTTTTGCTGCCAGTTGGCAGCACTTTCTGTGTAGTTTATGACATTTTCGCCTCTTTCCGCAAAAGCGTATGCTTCGCTTTATAGGCTTTTCAGGTCGTCTTCATTCTCCCATTTACCTTTAGCAATGCAATATTTAACTATTTTGCAGCACAATTTTTTTAATTTCTATTAAATAATAAATAAATTATGTATGTATGTGGTACAATTTTCACAGCTTGCTTGCATTTTAACCAGCACTTTTCATTGTTTTTCCTCTCGCCACAATTTTTTGTCTTGCATTTTACCTCTCCAATTTTTTGCCAAATCAAACACACACACAGATGCATACCCACACAAATGCACGTACCCTCGCGTACATAGAAAATCACAAAATTTTTCTTTCTCCACTTTAATCAACCACTTTTTGCTTTCTACACCCATTCGTTGTATCGCAGACGCCAAGTGGCAGAAAGTCACAAAAGTTTCTGCATTTTCACAATTCTTCAATTCTTTAATTCAATTTCCTACTCCCATCAAATACGCTTAATACTCACTTTTTATTTGCAGGAAGAAAATTTGCGTTGATAAATTTGCAAACTCGTTTTGCGCGACCGATGTGTTTTTCAAGCGAAAATTGAACTTTTGTTCCTGCGTTTATTAAATGCAACGATAGCGTTCAACTTTTTTTGTGCAATTTTTATTTTTTTTTTTGTTTCAAATCAAATTGAATTAAATTTCAGACAGCGACAAAACTTTCAAGGCCTACTTAGCTGACGTTGAGAATTTTTATTTTTGTGAGAGTTGTTTTTTGTTGAATAAACTTTTTTGGGGTTCAAATTTGAAATTTTCGCTGGGTAATGATTTTTGCACCACTTTGTTGGGTTTTTTTTTTGCCCACAAAAATTTCCAAATACGCAGAGTAGAATTTCGCTTATCGCGCAAGTATGCAAATTTTCACCTCTCCTTTTTTTTACTTTTGCTTTAGATTTTGCACTTTACCGGATTTGCGAACCACTCTGCCACTAAATAACTAACTGTTGTAGCTGATGAACGTAGCGTGAAAGAAATTTGCTCGACAATTTGCGTCTGCTTGACGGCGTTGCTGGCACTTTTCTGGACGATGGTCTGCGCTTTTCCGAAATGCACACATTTGGGTACTTACCGCTAGCGCTGCCGATGTCGCTGCCGCTGCCGCAGAAAAGTTACTAGCTCTCGAAGCGGAAGTGGAGTTTGCGCAGTAAGCGAAACAAGTGACAAATGCAACAACAATCACAGCGAAGTTAGCTGAAACAACCCCACAATACTAGAAGAATGCATACAGCCCATACACACACACACACACAAAGTCAGCGCGCAAGCAAAGTTCTTCCACTGTCGTTGCAGTAAGTGAGTGCGGGGGTGGCAGTGCTTGTGTCTGCATGACAACGGCGGGCATTGGTGGGGTGGAGTGGAGTTGCAGTCTATGGGCAAAGCATTGCAGCGCGAGAGTAGATAGTGCGCGCAGCAACTATTCAGCGTTATCAGTGCCGAAGGTAGGCAAACAACGCTTAGTAGAGCTTTTCTGCCTGCAAATTCCAAGCTGCCACTCCAGAGCAGCAGCCACTTTAAGGGTTGCACGTGAGCGTTAAACAAATTGCTGTTGGGAAAATTTCCATATTGCGGTTAAAGTACGTACATATGCGCACCATATGGGTCGAGTAGAGGGTGTCACTAAGCAGTGTTGCCAAGTTCTGAATTTGAAAAAGTAATAAACCCCAAGAAAAATCGCGTTTTTTCTCGACAAAAGCAAAAAAGGAGATGCCGGTGCGTTTTTAATATTCGTAAAAAATATAACAAATTCAGCCAAAATTGAAGCCATAAAAATCAATTTTTGGTCCCAGCAACATGGACGTTTTTGGGAGGCAATGGCAAATTACCGTATGTAACTCCGGCAGGATTGAAAGTGCTGGCACACATGATACAAAAAAGAAGGTAGTTTAAATAAACAACTTTTTGATTAAAAAGGAGATTTTTGATAATTGCTCAATTGAAAAAAAAATCGAAGCGGCGTTACCCAATTTAAGTTTTTTTGGTAGAGAGGATTTTAAATCCTAAATTTGGGAATATAAATAAAATAGTTGTATTAACCTTTACCTTTTAAAAATAATTAATATATTTTCTTAAAAACGTTTACATTTTACATTAAATTTGATAACTAATTGTCAAAATCTTTATTTTCATCATTCATAAAATTTTATTAAACATATTGAGCATTAGACCCATTCTATTTCAAAAACAACAGGGGAAATGTTCGGCTATTTGTTCAATGGTTTTGGAGTGGCAAGCGGAGACGGACCCTTTAAAAAATTGGGTAAAATTAGAATTTTGACAGAGAAAATGTAAGTCCAACTCCGGCTACGCTGACCACAGTATTTTTTTGAAAAAAAGGTCCACATCTCAAGCCGAATTTATTCATAAATTTGTATCTGAAAATTAGAAATCTTTATTTTAAACTAACGTGTAATTTTTTGACCACACGTCTGTGTTAAAATTGTTTGCTTTGAGTTAAGCATTTGGACACATTAACCCACACATGGCACATATTTTTTTGACAAACATATGCTCTTTCGCTTATGATTGTCATTGTGCCATGATTTTGTTTCCATTTTTGTAAAGTTCCTTACGAAACTTCCAATTGCTCTAAATTTAACTTCTATTTTTGTTTCAGATTTATAGTTTTGGTGTCTTCAAACTAAAAAAAAGCACGAAAAACCCACCAAGCACCAAACTCAAATATTTTCGCGCATTGGATTAAGAAAAGCACAAAATTTAGTGCGAAAAGCATTAAGTTGGCAACAGTGCCACTAAGGCAGTGCTGCGGCATCTGGACGCCCACTTACACACACACGCACACCCCTGCAGCGCTTGCAGGCAGCTCTCAATCCAAACTCTTTGAATAATTTCAAGTTAACTTTAATCACCAAGAAAGCGCCGAAGAGTTTAACGAACGAGTTTTACATATGTCCGTTTGCAGCAAATACAAGCTCTCGTTGATTTACTCACCGCACGCGAATTTCTTCTCCTGGCTTTTTCCACCACCAGCATGCATATTTTCTTTAGCACACTTCCCACAACGCTGAACCTTTTTCCACTCACCATCTCTATATCGACCACCCTATATCGTGCCTTCCGCTTTTCCAAATTGCTGTTTGCACTTTTGCTTCCTTTCGCCTTTCGTCTTATCCTTCTTGTTGTTTGTACTCTTGCTGCTTGTGCTCTTGCTTCTCCTGTTTCTTGCCCCTTTTGACGATGCTACCCCTCTCTAAACAATTTCTCAGCATAGCCAGTGATGCCAGATTGTGGGTAATTTCCCTATTTGAGGGATATTTTGCATCAAAAATTATTAAAAGGGAAACAAGGGACACTTCATATAAATAAGGGATTTTCTTTTGACGCAGTTATTGTTGCATAATTGATCAAAATTCAAGAATATTCGACATTCTTACGTAATTAATCGTTCTGAAGATGTGATGTGGAGTGAAATGGTATATAATTGTTAAAAAGTATAAGGACAATTTCGAAAATTTTCTTACGTTAACCAATTCAAGCGCTGAGTAAGAAAGAATCTTTTCAGTTGTAACTGGTGTTTCATGTAAAAAGCGGAACAAATTATCTGATGAAATGTTAAATAGCACATGAATGTGCTTCAATTTTAAAGTCACCAAAAAATTCTTTTAGGCCCTTAGTGAGTGAGCAAAAAAATGAAAGGGGAAAAACGAATGAGTGAAAAAATTCTTAACAGCGGTCGGCCCTCGACAGGCAATGGCAAACCTCCGAGTGTATTCCTGCCATGAAAAACAGCTTCTCATAAAAATACACTCGCCATTCGGAGTCGACGTAAAACTGTAGGTCCCTCCCCTTTGTGTGACATCAAGGGGACCCCCACAAATTGGAGGAAAAGCAAATATGTGTAAGCGCCGAACTATTATTATTATTTTATATGAATTTTACTTCTTTACTACTGAAACATGTATATGTTTAAATTCGTTGGGAATTTTGTGGGATAAATTTTCAAGATGTGGGTAATTAAGGGATTTTTTCCCCATTTCCGTGGGATATTTAACAGAGAATGTCTGGCATCACTGAGCATAGCCGCAGCTGGGGTAGCTTTTGCTTTTGTTGCCAATCCCACCAATGTTGCCAGATCGACAGTTTTAACTATAAATTAAAGTTATGGGATTTCGTTCCTACTAAAAAATGTCGACTTTTGATTGACCCTTCGTCTTTTCGTGGTCGATTCTAAATTAAGTGCAAAAGGTGAGAAAATTGTGCGCTCGTTTCTTAAAATGTCACACTCTTGTAAAGCAAAAAAGACACATTCTCTGCCCTGTGAAGCTTTGTGAGGGGAGATGGTTGTTTAAAACCACAATTATGAAATACGTGAGCAAGACAAGAACAAGAAGAAAAAAACAAGCCTTTTTACAGGATCAAACACATATTGCAACGGGGAAGGGCAACATTACTTGGAAGAAAGGAAATTACCATAGACAACCTTATAGTTTCTTAAAATACCTTCCAGCTCAATTTACAGTTTTTCTCGAAATTTCCAATTTGAATGAATAACTTAAAGTTCTCTAGGGTTTTTTTGAAAGCCAATTTTTAATATAAGAAGGAGCGATAAAGGAGCGGCGCTTCCTCTTTTGAACCAAATGGTTTCAGCAGTCCTTTGCATTCCAGTCGCCACAGCACATTTGGAAAGAATGTTTTCCCAAAATTAATTTGAATAAAAAATGTAAGTATATTAGAAGTTCCAGCACTCTCTGATATTTTACGGACTAAATAGAAAAAAAAATGTCCCCAAAATTTATTTGAATAAAATAAGAACGCCCAAGATTTATTTGAAATAATCTTCAGGTTGTATTGAATTTGAGGTTTTCAATCAAATTTATAAAAAAAAAAATAACAAAGAAATTTGAGAGCAAGCAATTTTTAGGCAAAAAACCAAACCACGTTCATGTTCGGATGTAAACCAAATTAATATAGGATAACCTCTGAGGTATCACCTTTGCTTAAAAAAAAGAATTACAGAAATCGGTTAACGTGGTTCAAAGTTATACGGTAACATACATAACAAAAATATTCCGACGAATTTATAACCTCCTCCTTTTTGTGAAGTCGGTTAAAAATAATGCAACTGAAATGTGATTTAAATGTTTCTGTTCATAAAGTTTGTATTTGTAAAATTTAAACTGTTTATTTTATTTCAAATTAATTTGTATTTGTTATTTATGTTTAATAAAATAAAAACCCTTAATATTTTTAAAGTTCTCTTCGTTTTTGAAGGTTACGGGATTTAGGTCGAAAAACACATTATTTTTTTTAAATTCGGTTTAAAAAGAAAAAGTGGAAACACTGCAAGACATCAAGCAGAGTTTGTATAAAAGAGAGAGAGAGATGTTTAGAGAAAGTGAGCACGACGTGCAACTCTCACCCATGCAAGAGAATTTACTGCGCATGAAGAGAAATTTCAAAGGCTGTTGATTAGTTTGAAATTTCTGCAAACGCGTTTATCAAAAACGCAGCCACTGTGCCGTTGACGCACCTGATTTTTCGGGGGTTAATTAAGTTAATCGACGTAAATATGTATGTATCTACATATGTACATACATATAACGAAGGCCTTACACGAATGCACGAAAAGGTGAAATGCAGAAATAGCCAGCAGTTTTCTTAGAAAGTTTAACCCTTATTGTGGTTTAGTAGAAAAACTTCCAACAATTTTGAAAATGTTGCTTTCAAAGTTTAACCCTTACTGTCCTAAATACTTTCTTCGATTTGGAATTCAAAACGCATGTTGGAAATTTTTCCGCCAATTTACAAATTTGTTCGCACGAAATTTAAGCCTTATAATTTTTTCCGATTGTTAATTCTAACTTCAAAATATTTTTTCACAAACTTTTTTTCAGAATCTAAACGTCAAGTTAAAGGTCTATATCAATTTTCATACAAATTATTATACAAATACGATTGAGAATCCATACGTTAAGTTGCGGACCTTTTCACAAATATTTAGCCTGATTTTCGCAAATAATTTTTTTTTTCGATTGAAAATCCAAATGCTAAGTGGAAGACTCATTCGCAAACGTCACGTGAAAGACCTATTCGCAATTTAAATTTTTTTCTCACAAAGCTTAACCCTTGTTATTCTAAAAAGCTTTTTTCAATTCGAAAGTTATACGTCAAGTTAATGACCATTCCGCCAATCAACAAATTTTATTGTCCATTTTACATTTCGGTTACAACCTAGTCATCAAATTGAAGACCAACTCGGCAATTTATAAAAATTTTTAATAAAAGCAAATAGAAACCACAATGAGGAAAGTGCCAAAAGGCTGGAAATTCATTACACATGGTTCTAAATTTTATTTTTATTTTTGTAGCTCGCTGAGTGCGAATCTTAAGTCAGATTTCTAAAATGCAAAATGGCTGATTCAATATGGCGGCGAACATAAGATTTAAGAAACCAATACGTTTTAATAAAACATGGTATGCAAAGGTCTACGGTGTCGCTTATTACGAATCTGAACTCAGGTTTCAAAAATTCAAAATGTCGGATCCAATATGGCGAGCACAAAACTTAACAAATCAGTAAACTATATCATAGTGGGGGTATTTTGGGTTGTTTGGGATCGCTGATTACGAATCTCGAATCTAATTTTCGAATTTTGAAATTTGAAATGTTAATTGATTTGGACAGACTTTTAAAAGAAAGTGAGTTTAGAGATGGTAATTTCAGATAATTAGTTTCGTATAGTTCGAGGCATATCAAACAGGTAGTAGCATTAGAGCAAAAACAACAGTTTTTGTTGCATCTGGTATCGAAAGTGTCAAAAACTGTTCTGATTTTTTTTTTTCTAAATCAAAGCGTGCCATGTGAAATACAACAAAAAAATTAAAAATATAAAATTGAAATTGCAAAAAAAACAGCATTGTTGCAACTTTCTTTCTTAATAAATTTGTTTGCTTCTCGAAGCATTGATCAGTCCTTTGCAAAGCCCAGCAATCAGCGGTTGTGCTGCTGAGTTGGGCGAACGTTCCAAAAGCTGCTATTCAATTCAATCGCTTGTTTTGTATGGAAAATGTGGCACATGCAAATTGATTTTGACAGTTCAGAATTTTTGTGAGAATTAATGAAGAATTTTTAACATTTTCGAGACCAATAATTTGAAAAAAAAATCAAATCAGCTGCTCTGCTGATACAACCTGTTCAATGTTCCTCGGTATAGTTCAGGGACCGTAACGGTTATGCTTTTTTCCAAAAAAAAAATCAATAAAATTATAGTTTAAAAACCTAAAGCCTCGCTTTTATAATTTCCATTCGTACTGTCATCAGGTATGTAAATTGAGAGTTGAAATCGCTGCATCTTTTAGGCGCATCAATATTACATAGTTACATCTCGAGCTAATAAAAGGGAGGTAAAAAATAAAATAAAAAGGTCACAAATTGACTTTTATTTTTTCGGTCAAATATAAAAGTTAAAATAAAACTTTTATTTCTTCGGTCAAAAATAAAAGTCAAAATTTGACTTTTATTTTCTCAGTCAAATGCAAGTCAGTCAGTGCAAGTCAAAACGTGACTTTTATTTTCTCCGAAGATTACGTTCGAAAAGCATTAATGGAAATAGGCACCTATAAGTACGGTGACCATCCGTCCTGTGCTATACGGAATAGTTAGTCCTCTTTTTTGACCCACTGTCCTGGTAATTTATTTATTTTATACGGGACGCCAAACGTTCTGTATTTCATTTAATTTCGGTTTTTCTTAGTTATGAAAAAGCATCTGTGAAGTGCAGAACGAAAGCGTATTCAAACGAAACATACTGACTTTGAAGTTGTTTAAGCCAAATTCATTTTAAAGTAGTTGAAAATACATGCAGGGAAAGGCAATTGACTGCTTCCTAGGACATCGCCGTCTTAAATAAATGAGTTCGTTGCAGGTGAAATAGTGATAATTTCAATTAGTTATCATTTAAAATAAAGTAGTTTATAAATTACTTTCAAACTAATTCAAATTCCTGCAGGGTATTTTCTAATCTGAATGCCTGCGAGTCGAATCGAAAAACACATACAGTGACCAGAATATAATTTAGAACTCGACATTTTGTTAAGGTTGGCTATTTTTCTTTTGTTTATTTAATATTTATTATTTTTTTATGAAAGTAATGGGTCGATTATCGATAGCAATCTAACTTCAGTTGCGTTGCTAGTTGCCAAAACGATATTACAGATGGCAACTGGCAACTTTCAACTGACAACTGCAGTTGCTACAAAGTGTGTATACAGGCGACTATATTTTGAGGTTGCTGGGAATGTTTTAGAGCATATTTAGTAGCAAAAATTGAAAATTTTGTCATATAAATATTTTAGTTTTTAATAATTTGAACGATATTAACATTTTGCAATGCATTTGGCTTTTAAGGAATATGGTGAAAATAACAAAATAATAACTTAAAATTTTAGTTCCCGTGGAGGACGCCCTTTTGGCGAAACAAAAGCGAACGCTGATTTCAAATTTTTCCCTTTATCAACCGAAGCACCTCTTTAAAATTACCGACACACCAAGTTTTCCAAATTTAAGTCATTGCTGTGGCACTTGCTTCTGCGAAAAATCGAAGAGGTGCGCAATTTTTTATGAGCGGAGGTATTGAAGCTGAACGAAGTGGTTCATCTGTTTATTAATCAATTATACTACAGCTCCCTTTGGAAGTCCTCAAAATGCTTTGAAAATTAACACAAAACGATAACAAAAGAAAAACCTTGAAAGCATTAACTTTTGCTTGGAGTGCACGCGGTAGCTCTAGAGGATTGGAATTATCCTTTAAATGTCGCCCAATTGAGGCCGCGTTCATGCACTTATCTTCCTCTTAAACAAATAATTGTGATGAACTTAGCTTTATTGCTGTCTTTTCTTTAAAACTCCCTGTTTTACTCGCACAGCTTGTTTAAGGCCCGTTTACATACAACTTTGGCGTTGCGTTGGCATTGGAGTCGCTTCGACAGCTGACTATGAATACATGCATTTATATGAAAGTCTCCGCATAACCAAAGTTGGGAAAAGCCAATGCCAACACAACGCCGAAAGATGGCCAACTCTCAATTTTTCTCGCGCGTCGTTCGTCAACTGTTCCAAATAATCAAAATTATGTGATATACAATTTTTGTTTATCTGCCGCCAGTATGTTAATTTAGTGACCAAAGTATTCTCTGCTAAGCGTTCATTGTAGCAAGCATGGGCGTTACTCGCGTTGCTGTCAAACCGACGCCAGCGCCAAAGCAACGCCAAGGTTGTATGTGGACGGGCCTTTACAGCCGCTTGCTGGTTGTTGAACTGTCAAATTTCCATTATCGATAACTCTACAGCAACTGTTGAAAGTTGCCATTCGTAATATAAATTTTCTTTCCAGTTGCGTTGCCAGCTGGTAACCGAACCGTGGTTGCGTTGCTATCCGTAATCGATACAAAAAGCTCTTTTCGTAACAAAAACCATATAGATCCGAATTTTTGACTTTGTGCAAAAACTATGAAAATTAATTTTGCAAAGTTTCACCTAAATTTCAAACTTTATAATTAGAATCTTTAGACAGAAAATTGGTTTGCAGTTTTGCAGCTCATTAAAATTGAGTAAATAAGTGCAAGGTGTTGCCCATTTGCTTCCGTATTAAAAAATTGTCGAATATACTTACATTGTATGAAAAAAATGCATAACACCGTCGTCAGTCCTAGCTACTTCAAACTTGCTTTTTATTAAAATAAATAATAAAATATATTGTAACAAATTTAGCGGGGATGTTACTATAAGGATGCTGTTTCAAGGCTTATACTTCTAGGATCATTGAAGAAGATGTGGAAAAAATAAAAAAATATTTTTTTGTATTTGTAAAAAAAATTATTTTTTGTCGGCTCCCATAAATATGGTGACCGTATGTATGATGCATAAAAGTACGGAAAGAAAGGGGATACGTGACATTCAATGGAGTTCCCTAAAGGTTTGTGGTGGAAAAATGGTATTTACTCACTTAAAAGTTCGTCAAGCGGATGATATTTATTCCAGGAAACACATCGGGTATGACAAGGATATGAGTCGCAAGGTGTTTAAACCTTAAACTCGCGAGGGGTGGACAGCTGAGAAGCAGAGGATTTCATTTAATCACCTCTCAAGCTACTCCATTGGGGGCTTGAGGTGATGTTGAGTCTTATCTAATGTATTCCAAATCGGGCAATGGCCAGTTAAGGCTCCGCCCAGTCATGAGAGATGAGATTTGTATTTTTCTTAGAGCCCGTGGAAGCCCTACCATCTATGAAATCTTCGGCACTCATTGAGTTTTAGATAAAAGTTAAAAGTCAAGTTCAGTGTTGAACTGTAAATCTATAATTTTCAGGGGTTAATGTACTACACTTGTGTATACAAATGTATATAAATATGTATGCAATAAAATACAAACTCTGTTCAAATGCTTATTTAATGTTATTTTTTACTATGTAGCAATAAAACGGCAAACTTTACTTTCCTGTACACCGGCCATTTTTTTACAATGCCTTTTTGTCTGCACATTAATATTTTATTTGTACATTTTTTTGTATAATACATACATAGGTATGTTTGTGCATATACGGACATGGATGCGACGCTTTTGGTCATTACACTGTGTGCCGACGGCAAGAAGACTGGTTGGACAACAATTTTTACCGGCTGTAATAGAAAACTAGTTTTTCCAAACCACCTCAGCTGGGGATGTGGCGAGTAGAGGATTTTTCTTTACTTTAAATGTACACTTGATGTACATATGTACATACATTCATACATACATAGGTATATGAGTTTGTGGAAATTTAACTGTTGTCGTATGTAGAGCAAAGGCGGAGCAGGACGAAAATGGATTAAAGTTGACATTAAAGCTTAAAAGAAGGTTTGTTTATATTATATATCTACCAGGAGCAAATAAAATTATATTACTTTATTATATTATCAGTTAAGGATCTTTTATCTAACTTTAAGTAGAGAGAGGTCGGAAGTAGGAAATCGTTAAAATGCAAGCATAATATTTTTATTAAATATATATGGTATGAAATTATAGTTCCCAAGTAAGAATTTTCTAATTTAGATTTTAATATTTTCAGTTTTGTTCCCAATTATAATGAAAAAAAAATTCATTTTAAATTATAAAAGAAAAATGTAAAATTTATGTGAAAAATAAAATCACTACATCTACTTTTAACCTTCGGCGCTTGGAAGTCAATAACAAAGACAGAAAAATTGTTTTCAAACAACGCAAGGTTACATTTGTCGCGCCACAGGAGGGATGCTTGCTGTTTAAGAGAAAAGCAAGTAAGTGTGTCGCACCCGTGGCTGAAGTGGGTGGCTGGTGAAATGAAGAAGGTGGTGAATTAGAAAAGTTAAGGAAGCAAACAAGCAACGATTTAAAGAGGGATGTTTTCATTTTCTGAGAAACTCAAATTTAAAAATTAAATGGAATTGAAAGCACGAAATAATTATAATATAAAGAAATTGTACAGATATTTTTGAAATACGAGGGACACTAAAACGTCTTAAGAAAAAGCAAATATTGTTAAAGCTTCTTATGGCGATGAAGGTCAATATTCATAGGGCAAAGCTGACAAATGCGTTAAAAGATACAGTGCTCTCAGTAGCCAGTTCAGCCCAGTATTCGGTGGAAGGTCGATGAGATCACAGGGATGCTTCCTAACGTGCCTGAGATAGTATTCCAGTAGAAATATCTTACAGAGCATGCATATTGGATTTAAAACCGCGGAGCTCCTGTAAATCAGGAAATAAATGGAATGGTTTGGCTAAATCATACGAAGATTTCAACACCCTCAAAGGTGGCTCTGCAAATCCAGTTCTGAAAAACCTTAGTTAAACTAAGAAAAAGAAGAGAATAGCCTGTCTTGAACGCATCCAATTTATGAAATTCACTTCTCCAAATAGGGGCATAAAAAAATTTGAATGGGTATTGTCTGAGGAGATGTAAAGTTAATTCATCTCAATGGCCTCGAAAGTAAACTTATTAAGTTCAGGTTTATGGACTGATTATGGCAACTTAACGTAACTTACACGCCCNTACAAGAGAATAGTCTATCTTGAACGCATCCAATTTATGAAATTCACTTCTCCAAATAGGGGCATAATCGCAAATAGCATGGGAAGGACTAAAAAAATAAGAATGGGTATTGTCTGAGGAGATGTAGAGTTAATTCATCTCAATGGCCTCGAAAGTAAACTTATTCAGTTCAGGTTTATGGACTGATTATGGCAACTTAACGTAACTTACACGCCCTCACTTAAAAACTCACTTAAATGGATGTTGTTTATACATAATTGAACAGCCGAACGTAACTTAATCGTCGCCTCAGAAAATGGATGTCGTATGTTACAAAACACGGGTTTGAGAAAATTGACTTTGAAGTTTAATCTCGAATTAATCCGAAACTAAACGGTAGACTTTTGTAATTTTTGAAGGGGACGTAGTTGGTGTTATTAGTTTTTATTTTCCATATTTTTAAATTCCATATCTCTAAAGGTTAATGAGAAAATTGAAAATTTTCTTGCCGTATACATTTGTCGTAAGTAGCGTTTGCTAAGCACTTATTCTGTCCATAGAACATACGATAATACTAAAGTATATTTTTCAACGACGACGGTATAATTTTATGAAAAAGCCAGATATATTTATTAAATAATGATTACTTATTTAACAAAAACATATACATACATGTACCTAATAAAAAATGCTGTACATCTTTTATGCTGTAAATATTTACGAATATACGTTTTCTTTTTATAAAAACAAAAAACAATACTTCAATTCAGTCTTTTGAACATTTTCATTTCTTTTATTTCATTGGAAACTCAGTGCAAGCTAAAATTAAAAAAAAAAAATAGTTAATTCCCAATAGTTTAATTTCCAATTTTAATTGTGTTGTTATAGCAGAGAACCATCGAATTGTCGTAAGTTCAAAGTTTTGCGATACATACGACAAATGTTCTAAGTTCCGTTAAGTTAAGTTGTCATAATCAGTCTTTTCCTGAATTAACAATTAATTAATGTTAAATTTTCAACATTTAAAAAATTTAACGTTTAAGAATTTTTAAATTTTCCAATTGGTACTTTTCCCAAAAAATAAATTCCGTAAATCTTTTTTTTTTTTTGTAGACATTTGTTGGTTGCTTGAATTCCTATTATTTCCCATATTTTGTGATTAAGTACTGTATGTAATGCATATGCACAGTGGCTCACAGTGAAAATAGTCCACCCGTCACCAAATATTTTAAAACTTTACAGGCTCAGAGAACGATTGGAGAGTGAGAATTATAAATTTCTCCAAGGTTTAAGAACAATTGCAGAACTATGAATCCAACATCAACTTGAGAATGTATGTAAATTTCTCAAAGGTTGGAGAAAAATTTTTGCGATGTTTGTTGGGTAATTTTGTATTTTTAGATACGTGTGGCCTTATTCATAAAAAATAAAGTAGGTTTAAAACGCTTTATAAATTGTCGTTTTCATACATTTTTTCAATTTATAAACCTTTTTAAAAGCTACTTTATTTTTTATGAATAAGGCTATTATTGTATATCTTTTTGGGATGTGCGATTAATCGATTAAAAACTTTTTGAATTTACAATTTATTTATTCATGTTTAAGCCAAAAATTTTGGACTTTAAGCGCATAAATAAATATGACGCTTCTAAAATGTACTTATAATTGTAGCTGAATTTTTTCAAACAGCTCTATCAAAATTTAATTCAAATATTATTTAGACGAAGACTATAGATATTAAAAATTAAGGAAAGGAGATCTAAAAACACTTAAAAATTTATTTTGGCAGTGAACTAAAAGTTGCGACACTATCAAAGTTTTTGAGGTTTTCCAGTTTTTGTTTTTTTTTTGTTTTTGTATGAAAACAATAAGGACGCTCATTTAAAAGCGCAAACCCCGTGCAGACTGGGCAAACCGTGCAATTATAAACCCTCGCAAATAAAATGTCGAAATTTGTATGGAAGACTTTTTGCACAAAATGGGCAAATTTACTCGACAGTGTGCTGTGCAACCCTCAATCAACTGTTTTGGTTACTTTCATTTTGATTTGTGCTCTATGCGTATCCGAAATGAATGAGGTAAGACTTAAATATTTACTTGAATTTAAGTTAAGACTTGTCAAATAATTAACTGTCAGACATTGCACAAGAAGCTTCATAATTTGTTTAAAAAAAAATTGGTTGTTTTTTAGTGTTAATGGCTTTACCTTTTTTGCAATATTTTTTTAGTAGTTTTAAAAACTTACTGCTAATTAAAAAAAAAGAAATATGTAAACAAAAGTTTAAATAAACACAAATTTTAAGAATGAAGTAAAAGTTTCTACGCTACTGAGGTTGTCTAATTTTTGATATTTTTTTTAATAACACATTTTTAAAAAAATTTGTATTTCCATTTTCGTGGCCAAATTTGACTTTTTTGAATTGTAAATGCTTTAACAAATTTACAAAAATTAATCAGATCTAAATTGAAAAATTTTCATTTTAAATTATTTAAATTTTATATTAAAAAAATTAAAAATCACTTTTAGTTTTATAAATACAAATACATATATAAGAATGAAGTGAAAATTTCGAAGTTCCTGAGATTTTATTTTCTTTTTCAAAAAATTATTTTCATACATTTTTTAAATATTTCATTTCTGTGTTCGTGGCCAAGTTTGACTTTTTGAATTTTTTTGTTTGTTTGACGAACACTTTAAGCGTTGGCTTTTTAAGAAATTTAAAAAATAATGTTTCTTATCATATTAATTTTAATACTCGTTTAAAAACTGACTAAAACGCTATTCATTTAAAATTGCCATTACAAAATTAAAAATTAATTCCAAATTTAAAAAAAATATATATCTATATTAAAAAAATTTTAATCTTGCATTAAAAAAATAAAACTTAGTTTTATAAATATGTACAAATTTATAAGAATGAAGTAAAAGTTTCAATGTTCCTGAGGCTTTCTAATTTTTGATCGTTTTCAAAAAATTATTTATCATACAATCTTTTTAAATTCTTTGTTTCAATTTCCGTGGCCAAGTTTGACATCTTTGATTTGTTTTGTTTGGTTGATGAATACATTAACCGTTCCATGGAAGAGTTTTTAATAAATTTAAAGAAAATAATTTTGTTATTTTATTAATTTTAATAGGTACTGGTTTAAAAAAAACTGACAAAAAAATCTATATATATAAAACGTCGTTAAAAAATTTGAAATTAGTTCTAAATTAGAGTAGAAATTTTCAATTATAATTTATTTGTATTAAAAAAAATAAAAATAACTTTCAGTTTCATAAATATGTACAAATTTGTTAGAATAAAGTAAAAGTTTCGACGTTCCTGGGCTTTTCTTATTTTTGACCTTTTTCAAAAAATTATTTTCATGCATTTTTTTTTCAATTTTCATGACCGAGTCTGACTTTTTGATTGGCATTGTTTGGTTGATGAATACTGCAATAGTGTTTTTAATAAATAAAAACCAATAAATTTTTCTTATTTCCTTAGTCTTAGTAGGTACTAATAAAAAAATATGAATTTAAAGTGCCATTAATAAATTAAAAATTAATTATAAACAAAAAAAAATAAAAATTAATTTTAGATTACTTGTTTAAACGCCGATTTCACCAGCAATTTAAATGGAAAATATTTTCTTATTTTCTTTCAATTTCTGAAATTGGCGGTAATGTTTATTTTGAGAGTGTAGAAAACATGTCGAGACATTAATGCTGCAAATTTATCGAAATTATATATTACTTTTGTTTTTTTCGTAGACAGGTTGTAGCATGAAACTTCATGGCTAATGCCAAGTAGGTGCAAGTAACTAAATAAAAAAGTGCATATGGATGTGCATGGCTTGGTATGCAAGTTAATGAAGTATGTAGTACTATTTTAAGTAGGTAAAGTGTAATAATTCAATTACCGTTCAAAGCACGTCTTTCTCAATTGCCACTACTGCTGTTGGATATTGCTGCTGCTGCTACACCGTTATTTTTACACGTTCTGGCGTTGCACTTTCACTTTGCCGACGGTCGGGCGATCAATCGGTATTTTTCAGTTTTTCTTCAGCAGTTTTCTGGTTGGTTGGCTGGTTGGTTGTTTGGCAAACACAAAATTTATGTAGCAACAACTCACTCACTTTTTCCCAAAAAAACACAAAGTTTTATGTCTTCAACGATGACTACGGTGTATTCTAGTTTTTCCACGCAAATTTTTTCTCAGCGAGTTTTCACTTTTTTGCGCACACTAAAGTGCAAGCAAGCTTCGGCTTACATATACGGGGACGCATACAAGCACGCAATTATTGCAAATCGTGGAGGAGGAGTGGTTATTCACATTTTCTGCTACAGCTACAGATTCTTGCTGCACTAGCCGCTGAGTAGTTGGAGCGCGGTTGCTGGATTTCCTTTTTTTTTGTGATTTAAAAATTTTCAATGCTTGCGAACGAGGCGCGAGGGTATACTTTTCATACACACGTATAGCGCAGCACACTAATACAAACACACTTGCTATTTATTTAGAAGTGAAGCATTTTTTTCTAACTTTTTAAGTGATTTTTCACTTGCGATTTACGAATTTTTTTATAAGCTTTTTTTGGGCGATTTTTTTTTTGTTGAAATTTTTCAATTTTGCACTTCAACTTAGCAAATTTACACAAATTGCAATTTTCTTTCTCTATGCACTTTTTGCACTTCTTACGTGTCTGTGTGTTTTTGTTGTTGGTTTGCCTTGTTTTTTTTTTGCTTGTTTTGCTTTTAATTGGCAATGCAATGCAATGTACAATGTCTGTATGCACGCGTGTATGTGTGTGTTTGTGTGTCGCTGTGTATGACTTCTAGATTTGCAGATTTTTAGATTGTTTTTAAGATTTTTAGAGTTTTAAAGTTTGTTAGTTGCGCTATTATTTGTTGTTGTTGTTGCTGTTGTTGTTGTTGGTGTGTGTGTATCTATGCATGTGCAAGTATATACATTTGTATTCCTGTACATATAAGTATGTATCTATTTATGTATGTAGGTAAGTATGTGTCTCTACACTGTTGCTAGTTGTTCTTAATGTTGTTGCTGTTATTATTGTTATTTGTTGTAATTGTTTTTCTCTGCTGTTAGTGGTGGTTCAAGTGTTTGGTGGTGTTTTTTTATTTTTATTTTCTTCAGCTCAGCTTTTTTTCAGCTTGAAACTCTTATTTCTTTCGCTTTCCTTCGCCTTGCTACGTATGCATTCATATGCCTTGTTGCACTTGTTGTTGAACACTTGCTTTTTTGCTTTAGCTGCCCTAGCTGCTTACTGCAAACGCCAACTTTTTCTACTTGCCTGGCGTTTTTTCCCCCTTTTCTTTGTTGCACTCACAAGCGAATTTTTGCACAAATTTAATTACTTGCGACTCCACGAAGGGATTAGCATACGCTTTCTTGACTTTTTATCAATGGAATTTCACAAAATTTGCAAATTTTACAACTTGACAGCACAGGAAAATTATTTTTTTCGGTTGGTATGTGGACTTGTGTGTTTGGTTTCAGACCCGCTCAGCACCTCCGATTCGCTTCAAAGTACAATTCGTACTAAAAAATTGGCCCCAAATGTGAAAAAGAGAAAATTCATTTCGCCAACACGAACCGGGCGTACAGATACATAGTCCATACGACACATACATACTTATGTATGTATGCACGTGTGTACGATGGAGACGAACGTCGTAACGCAGCGCTGCCCGAACGTGGTACGCGAAAAAGGCGAGCAGAGCGGCAGCAACCATCAGCGGGCGGCAGAACGTTGAGTGTTGGAGCGACGCACAGTGGGATGTGTTTGGAAAAGAATTTACATTAAGGTTGAGCGCCAGTACGACTAAATCAGGGAATACAGAGGTTATGGATCTTTAGCCCTGTCGGGACCGAAAGCCTACAATTTAAATTATGCACGAAGAACCGAGGACCTTTTTAAAATTTTGGAAGTCGGTAAAAACACAAACCTCTTTTTTTTAAGAAAGGATATAAAAAACTTTTTCAATCAAGTTTCTTTTAAATTTTTTTCAACGTTTTTTCCACAAAAAATTTTTTGCAGTTTGCATATTTTTTCTGCTTTTGGTGAAATTTTTTTTTAAGATTTCTTCCTGCAGGGCACAAAAAATTGATAGTAGCAAATTTCTTTTACATTTCTGCGTAATTTTATATGAATTTTTCGTTTTTCTTGAGAGCTGCAGACAGCCCTTAAATATGTATGTATGTATATGTATTTTCTAAAAATTACTCAACGTAATTTTTTTCCAAAACGTAGAAAAACTGTACAGTGACTTAAAACTTAGTTTAAACGACACACAGAGTTAACCTCGCGATAACTAAATTGCCCTAAGTTGGGTCTTTCCACTGCCTGATTAACACTTTCCAGTGATTTAGCATTTTTCGCAATTTAGTCCAGGGACCGAAAAAAAACCTTAAATACCAACATTTTTAGTTTTAGATTATTGTAAAATCCTTTTTTATTATTAATTTTTTTTAATCAAGAACAGTGATTCTCATTACATATGTATGATTACAATCATTAAATTTAAATTTACATTTCTTCGGTCAAAATTAATCGTTCTTTTTTGATTTTTTTTCATGTAGCCCAGTAAAATTAGATAAATTTGGTAGGAAATTTTAAAAAAATGTGTACCAGCGATTTTTTGATGCAGTTTACTTCTATTTCACACATAGATCATGGATCTACAGTTTCGCCTCTAAATTTCATTTGGCAACATTCGGCCATCTTGGATATTATTACTTTTTTTGGGGTTTTTTTGCGATTTGCAAGCTTATTTTGAATTTTTCGTAAAAATGGTAAAAGACAAATATGTAGAGAATTTAGTTTTCCACATTTGTTGTACAGAAGATTTCCGCATTCCGAACATCGCTATGTTTATTGCATTCCCGGCCGTGATATATGTGTCGTATAAAACAAATGTAGGTACAAAAGTTATGGAGAATGAAATTCTCTACAACTTTGGAATTTCAACATTCTATGTAGTTTCAACAGAAATTGTCAAAAAATGGCAAAAACCGTGACAAATGTGGGAAATTAAATTCTCTACATATTTGTATTTAACCATTTTTTACGAAAAATGCAAAATAAGCTTGCAAATCGCAAGAAACCAAAAAAAAATAATAATATCCAAGATGGCAGAATGTTGCCAAATTAAATTTAGTGGCAAGACTGTGGATCCATGATCTACGTGTCAAATAGAAGTAAACTGCATGAAAAAAATGCTGTTACAATTTTTTTTTAAGAAAAAGTCTAATTTTACTGGGCTATTGGGTTATTTGTTATTTTTGGCCAAATAAATCATATTAAACAATTTTTGTGGAGCTTGAGGCCGTTTTATTTGAAAAATAATTGTGGAATTTGTGTATTTATAAGCTATTGTTGTTTTTTCCACAATAGTTTTTCAAATAAAACGGCCTCAAGCTCAATAAAAACTGTTGAATTAAAAAATAATCGCTACTTTTCAATAGTTTTAAACTGCTATAATGGAGGCAGATTAGATAGCCACTTTAAATACATTACGATCTAAAGACTTAAATCTGAAAATAACGGTTATGGTACGATCAAAAAACAAAAATATCAAAACTAACATTCATTCTTGATCAAAAACACCAAAAAATAACTATTAATCGGATGATCGGACTTTAACGGTTAAGTTATGATTTTTATTTTAACCCTTATAGGACCAAGGGAAACGCTTCTCAAAGAGCTTTTCCACTTACATATATGAAAACTGTTAGAATCACTTTCTCTGTTTTTACAGTGCGCCTCATTTTTATTTAGCTATTTTATTCATACAATTTTAAAACTACATATGTAAATATTTTTATCCAAACCGGAAAAATTTACCACAAATTAGAAAAACTTATAGAAAAAATTAGAGAAAATATAATTTTTTAGAAAAATGTCATTTTTATAAAAAAAAACAACTTTAATAAATATATGCCTACACTTAATTTAAGCGAGGCGATTGCCCATCTCTTTTCCGAAGATCAAACCAGAAGGTGTGATAGTAAAAGTGAACATGAAATGAGCAGAAAACCTGGGCTCATGTAAACAGTTGGCAGAATTTAGCATTCTGACCCTGTCCATAGGCAAATAGGACAAACTGGAAGGAGAATGTTATAACTTTACGTCCAGAAAGTACGAGGAATGTGAATTAAGGAATCGAGAAGTCGAAAATGAACTCACACACTTCACCTCAACGAGTGTTGGCCACAAAAAGCTGTTGTTCTTTCCGGACCATATAAAATGAGTAGAAAACCTAAAGAACATTTGTATAGTACATACATACATATATATCGTCACCTGAAATGCAAAAAGACGTAACAAGCATCGCCACTGAAATGGAAAAAGGTGGCCAATATATATATTTATATATTTTTTTTTCAAAAAGCGATGTGGGGAGTTGTTATTCGATAAATCCATATCAATCAAAAAATGAATTTTGAATTTTTTATTAGTTACGACCGGTTCTTCGTATACGATCAGATACAATTTTTGAATTTGAATAAAAAAAAACGAATCGTCGAAATGAACTGAGTTTTGTTAAAGTACACTTATTTACAAAGTATGTTCGACAATTACTTTTTGGATGGAGAAAAAGAGCAACCACTCAACTAAAAAAATACTAAACACGAATGGGCTATAAAACTGCATACTTTAAATTTTTCTTAAAAAATCAGATTAGAAGTTGCAGATCTGTATGTGTACGAGCGTGCACATTGTTATTATGTACTTAGATGTGAAATAGCATATTTTCTAAATCGTTTAAGTGATAAAATCCAGCAAAAATATCTGTTAGAAGCCATCTTTCATTTATATCAGGCAATAAAATGACGACAGTTGGTAGGCAATAATTTTTGCCTTTGGAGACGGGAAGTTAGGGCTCATATTATGATTCAATAATGCAAGGCTATGTAATTTGTGACAGCTCAAATTTGACACTGCTTTATCTAGATTTGTATTTTGGAAATAGGAGAAGGGGGACGAATGTGATCGCCTTTTGCGAAAACGGTAGTAGAAAGGTAGTAAAAGAAATACGCAAAGTATCCAATTAAAAGTAAAATGTTTTTAATTCTATGTGAATTTGCAATATATTTGGTGTTTGAATGGAAATACTAAACAAAAAATAAAGAAGATATATAAGGTTAAAATCAAGTTTTCTGATTTTTTAAATATTAATATCTTAAGGTATAGTGGTAAGCAGTGCGTGCCTGGGATCAAGCCGTGGTCAAAGCAACATCGAAAAAAAAATTTAGAAAAAAGGTTTTTTCTTAACAGCGGTCGTCCCTCGGCAGGCAATGGCAAACCTCCGAGTGTATTTCTGCCATGAAAAACAGCTTCTCATAAAAATACAATCGCCGTTCGGAGTCGGCGTAAAACNAGAGAAGCTCGGCCAAACACTAACATATGAGTAAGCGCCAATCTATTATTATTATTATTATTAAGGGTCACCGAAAACGCAAATCTTCTGCTGATTATTACCGAATAGTAAATATATGAAGTGTAAGGAAAAATAAGAAACATTTTCACTAAAAAGGGGAAACTTTGAACCAGTGCAGAAAACATTGCGATACAATGGAACAAAACCTTCTCGGGTTTTGTCTACCACTTAGAATGTTGACGTCATGTTACACATCCACGTAGTACTTGTATACGTCTTTGGGATCGCAGAATAAAATAAATTAGGCTTGTAAAAATTGGCACACTAAGGTTTTGCTTTTTATTAAAAGTCTGCTTAAAAAATATTCAACTCTTTATTAAAGAAAAAAGACACAAGAAAATCAACTTGATTTTGAGGAATAAGATGCAATTAGGTCCCTTCTGTTAAAACTGCTTTCTGAGATATTACCGTTTACAGTTTTTGATGTATAGTAATAACTCCTTTGTATTTTGTGGTATTGAAAAAAGTTGACGCTATCGACCGAAAAACGTGTTTCCTATATTTTTTGCCGAGTTTGTTTTTTTTTTTGGAAAAATAAAGGAGTTCATATTACTGTTCAGTGGCCCAAATTAGGTAAACAGCTTTTTTAAAAATGTAATTTCATTTTGTAAAATATCGTTATTTATATGTACGTTCCTTCAAACGGTGTATTTCAATGTGCATACCTACATCATGAAAATTTTGTACGAAATTGCTTAGGCACCGAAATCCGCCGCCGATTTTTTCGTAACTCAGCGTCGGCGGTATGGCTCGGCGGCGTAAACCACTAGCTCATATGTAAACCACTAGCTCATATGTAGAAGTAGACCTTCTCTTTCGTCGAGGCGTGGGCTTCAATGAACGAGATGCTGAAGAGTCTTGCTTTCATGCAGATTGAGCGATAGTACCTTGAGACGAAGTCTCTCTCCCATCACAAACCAGATACCGAAATTGCGTTCCCTTACATGACAGCCAGTAATCTAAACTTTTTTATCTTAATATTTATGGTTGGAAAAAGAATCAATTGATTTTCACAATTGTATTTCGACTAAGCATCAGAAAATTGTGCAGAGCATCTAACGAAGAAAAACCAAGAGATAGTTGCCGGAACCCGGTTAAGTATTTAATAAACTCATGAAAACTTGGAAGCCAAATGGTCTTAACTATTGCTAAAAGCCTGATTATGGCAACTTAGCTTAACTTAACGGAACGTAGAACTTAGAGAATCAAAACGAAACAGATTTCGCCGTGGCATTAAATTACGTTAAGTTTCGGCTGTTCAATTATAAGCAAGACCCATTTAACAGAATTTTTAAGAGAGAGTCGTAAATTACGTTAAGTTGCCATAATCAAACCATTACCCTACAAACTTTTGGTGCTGTGGTCTTTAGTCGATTGCTGTGAATTGATTAGTCGTTTGACTAGGCTGCAGAACTCTATATAGCGGAAAATGTGCTTCAAATCCCACCGTTTGGCACTGTTTGTGTAGCTTTAATATTTTTGTACGGTCACATTTGTCGCATGTTATTGCTATATTTGATCTATTCTTCATCACCCGTAATACAACACACAAAAATTAACAATGTTCTGACAAGGGACTTGACAGAGAGGACCTGAGAACGAATACGTGCATATGTATGTAGGTCAAAGTTTTCCCTCCTTTTGTACATTCTTATGAGAAATCTTTGTGGTACACATGTCATCCTGACATTTTAGACAACATTTCTATGAAACATTATAATCCTCTAACTCCACAAAAATGGGTCTTAAAAAAAGTGTATATACATAAAACAGGGATATAACGGATTATAAGGCTTTACAAAAATATTTGTCTATAAATTCTATTATAAGTCTCCACACCAAAGATTAAAATTCATTTAAAACGTTCGCATTAAGTCTAAAGTGAAAACGTGGTTAAGCGTTAATGTTGTACTTATCAGGGACAGTTACAAGTTTTATCGCAAAAACGTTTTTTTCAAAACAGTTATTTGATGAGAAATATGTTTTTATTTCGTTGATAACAATTATTTTCCAACGTTAATTTTTTACGTTGTCTGATAACGTTGTAAGATAAGGATATTGATGGAGATGGATATGGAGAATAAGATAAATATGATGGAAATAAAAGTGAGAGAGTGAAATAACTCTTATCAGACAACGTAAAAATAAACGTTGGGCAATAACAGTTATCAAGGAACGTAAAAACAAACGTTGGGCAATAACTGTTATCAAGCAATGTACAAAATAAAACTCTTACCGGCGAAACAAAAAAAATTTCTCATTTAATAACTGTTATGAAACAACGTTTTCGTTAAATTTTAGAATTCGGCCAACGTTGTCAATTTGTTAACTCGAAATAACAGTTATTTATGGTCCCTGGTACTTATTTTGAGTTTAGAGTCGACTTTATTTTGACTATGAATATGCCTCAACTTCTTTTGCAAAAATTTGAACGTATCTGCTGTCCAAAACGCAACACTGTGCTATAGTTGGGCAGGGGGAGGCACATACATACGTTTCTCACTGCTACGAGTACCGATCCACTTGCCACTGTAATTGTTTTTGCCTTTTCCTCAATTGAAAATTTTAGCTACATACATAGCATGCCGAGCGGCAAAATGTTGCTGCTGCTGCAAAGTCGCGACTCGCAAACAGCATAGCATGGCGAGTACTCAGCGTAGCCGATGAACAAACAAAGAAACATACGTACTACATATGTACCTATCTACATACAAACAAACAAATATAAGAAGTAGATACATAAGTTACAACAAAATTTGCCAGTAGCGGCAGCAACAAAAACAACGAGGTAAGTAGCAACAGCAATAGCGCAAGTGGTGTAAGTAGACGAGCAATTGGAGAAGTCGTCGTCGTCGTGCTTTAACTGCTTGCGCGTACAAATTGTTGTAATTGTAATTACAATTGTTGGGGCTGCTCACTGCCGGAAAGGCTGCATATGTACGTGCACACAAACACGGTTGCCACTGTCAAACTTGGTTGTTTTTCTTTTATTTTTTCGAATTTGGTGTTTTCGTAGTTTTTTCTCTGATTTGGTCGTTTTATTTTTTTAATTAGAAATTAGCAAACTTTTTCTTTACGAAAAGTATTATTGCGCACTGAATGCCAAAAATGAAATTATCTTTTTAAATTCCTATATTTTATTAGAGGATTAACAATTGTTTATGTAAAATATCGGTTAAAATGGTTTAAGGGGGGTATAATTATATATTTTTTATCAGTTTAAAAACATTTCGGTTTAGTTAGAAGTCCTCTAAAACCATCATTACTTTACATAAAAAATGTTAAGTTTAAGATTTTACGACGGTTAGTACGTCTTGTGAATCCCCTAAATGTAACACGTGCATATCAAATATATATAAAAAGTAAATACATATGCATGTGATTGAACGCACAAGTTTTTCAATAAGTTTTGTTTTTTGTAATAAATTTTTATTCTTGTAATAGATACGTGAAAACCAAATTTGTTTTTTTTTAATTTCGTTGTTTTTTCAGATTTTGGTTGGTTATTTTTTTAATATGTGGCAACCGTGTACACAAATGAACGTATATAAATTTATTGTACATACATACATATGTATGTATATATTTTCATGCATAGGAGTCTAACTATGGTGCGCGCAAAGTGGAGAAAATACAGAGATGAATTCGCCGCGCGCATGGAAAACGCGAAAGAGCGACAAATACACTGGGCACAGTCGGTAGAGTGGCCACTTTCTCAGAAATCCCTCAAAACATGAGAAGTTTTGAACAGAGTGTCCAGATTGGACGATTTAGCGCCAATTTAGCGATTTTTTTTTTTGATATTTGCGCGTAAAAGTGTGGGAAATCGCCTTTGGCGATTTTGGGGGATCTTTTCCTTTCAATTCAATTTTTTGTGCTCTATCATATAAATGCGTCGAAACACGTGATAGGTAGGTTATAGAGTTAGAGCTTTAATTTTGATTTGGCAGCACTTTTTATTGTTATCGAGTTTGTTGTAGCATATCGAACATTTTCCAATATTTTCCAACCACCATTTGTGACAACTCCGGCTGAATGTGAAATTTGCAATTTCATTTGTGGAAATAGCTGATCTCGCCGTATTATGGCTTTTATTTTATATTTGGCGCCGAGCGCTTAAAACGGGTTGTGCGATTAGTCAATTAATATGAGTTATAATAAATTTATTAATTGCGCAGTTCTATTGCAAAATGTGTTAATACAAATATTTTTTAAAAGTATGAACATTTTAAAAGAAAATTGTTTGTACATCACTATCAAAAACCTAAGTGATTTGTGTTATTTATAATTACCCTGAAGGCATTACATTCGTTTTTGGTTTTAAAAACTATGTTATAACAAGATCCCATTTTCAAAATAAATGATTTTTTTAAGCCAATTTCATGAATTTTATGAAAAAAATACCGATTTTTCAGAAATGGCTCTTTTATTTTGAAGCAATCTGGACACCCTGGTTTTGAATACTCTTCAGGATTTTGTGAGGAATTTTTAGTTCAAACTTATTGGCATGTTGATTTATTTTTCTACAGAATTGATATAACTAAAATTTTTCGTAAAAATCTACAAGCAAAAGATTGAAGATTTGGAATTTGTATTGT
>NW_016158168.1:145826-150604 GCF_001687245.7 Rhagoletis zephyria
AAAGGCTCTGTTATGCATACTTGGCATTGCATGCACTGCTATACCATTTTTACGTAGAAATCAAAAACCAACAGACTTTTACGTATGTAATGCTGTGCGTTGGGTAACCGCTTACACGCGAAGCTCATTTAACAGATTCCTTATGTGACAACTCTCAAGCAATGCCAAGTATGCATAACAGAGCCTTAAGCATGGCTGACTGAACGGTAAATTCATGACGTTTACCCAAGGTTGCCATTTTTGCCGAAATGTAGCATTTTGGGTAAATTTTTTCAAGTTTGGTACACTGGTACACAACTTTTAGATTTGCTAAATTTTTGAAATCGGGTAAAATGCGATAATTATCAGTATTATCTTTAGGTTGCCTGCAGCCTTAAAACTGATGGAGAACTAGTACTTTGGAAAGGGTCTGCTAAAAACCCACTAAGGGCCATCTTCGTTCTCCTCACCAAAAGAAAGAATGTCAATTTGACTAATGTCCCACAGGAATTTTGGATATCGCAAAAGGAGGGGTTTTTAGGGATAACCCTGAACAAGGGGCTAAAGTAAAAACAAGTTTGGAAGAAAACTAGATATCATGAAAGCGAAAATAATATATCTTATATATAAATAATGTGTGCAAAACATTTAATTTGAAGTTCGAAATTGTTCTCCCATAATTCAGAGAGTTTTTTTCCGGGGCGTGAATAGTTAGATAATTTTACTCCCTGTTTGAATAATTAAATAAATCTATAACTTATTTTGGTAATTTTTTCACATTTTGGTATACTTTTTGCCCAAAAAAAAAAGCGTATATGGCAACCCCGCGCTTACAAAGCCCATTTGCAAACACGCAGCGTTCAAGAGAGTCATTGAAAGAGCGTAAAGTAGAGCAGCGGCATTTCAAGCAAATGAACAAGTGAGCGCAGAGCGCGTCGCCAACTCAGGTGAGCGCGCCCACACATTTGTATTGTTACGTGGCACACACACAGAGGCAACCACCGTCAGGGAGGTATCAATGTAGGAAAAGGTTTAGGGCGACCTAATGCATTCTGCGGGCATGCATATGAATGTGTATAGAAACAACTTTGGCTTTGCATGGAAAATGAAATATGTTCCTACATATGAGTTGTTTATTTTGAAAGTGGCATAAGTCACTGCGTACCTCTTGTGCTTAAATGACCAGCTACTTGTAACCGAATGCATCTGTAAATCGCTTTGTCGTCAGAACCTAACGACCAAATCTCTTACCTTTGGTCGAGGAAGTTGAACGAATTATCGATGTGTTCAGATACCCAGTTCCTTAAGCACAACAGGTGTGAATCGACTTATGCCACTTTC
Organism: Rhagoletis zephyria; assembly: GCF_001687245.7. NCBI lineage: Eukaryota > Metazoa > Arthropoda > Insecta > Diptera > Tephritidae > Rhagoletis > Rhagoletis zephyria. Next base: position 147,147 of record NW_016158168.1, read on the forward strand.
AAAATAAACGGCTCTTAATAGGTAATGGATTTTTGGTTGGCAAGGTAGGAGTCTGTTCAATAAATGACTATAAGTGTCCATAGCATCAAGGTGTCAGGTATAGTAGTCGAGAGTTCTAGATTTAATTTAAGCCTAAGTAGAAGGTTCTATTACCTTTCGTTTCTTTGCTAGAGCTTCGCAAATTTGCAAAAATGCGATTTTTTGGCAATTTAATCTCGTTTTGCGTTTACGTTTGTAATCAGCACAATAAAGGCTATCAAAAATAGCTTTAACATTTGTCTCACCAAATTCTTTTCGTTTTTGATGGCCTATGTTATTTTTTAAATTTTGACCCAAAAACTTAACATGTAAGCGTCGCACATTGGTTCCAAGCATGCTCTAAACCATGATAAAAACATAGCAAGGTAGAACCGTTCTCTCAATTTGTCGGCCATGATTTTTTTTTTTGAAGTTTGCCAACATTTTAAAATCATATAAAAGTGAAAATAAAAAATTGAAATTGTTCGAAATTGTTGTTGCTTGAGATTGAAAATGAAAATGTGTGTGTGAGTTTGTGAGTAAATTTAAAAATTAAATTGTTTGGAAACGTCAATAATTTCAAAAGTGACTCTCAGCGGTTCTACCTTACTATATGTTTATCATGCTCTAAACTCAATTAAAAAAAAAAACGCCTTTTATGGAAAAATAAAAACGAAGCTTTAATCCTCATTAAATTCTGCATTTGGGGGTGAGCTTTCAACATTCTATCGTTTTTCGGCTGGGAGATATGCGTGTCCAAAGTTATCAAATTTTAATAATATTTTTGTTATTAAAAACTGAGAAAGTCAAATGAGTAATTCAAATTGTTTCTGTAAGAAAGCGGTATTATATTTCGTTATTTTAGTTTTTTCATTACTTAAAATGAAGTTTATTTATTTTCTTGGCGTGTGTTTTTTGGAATTGGCTGTTTTAAAAAAATTATACTTGAATAGAACTAAACGAACCTTTATTTTTTGCAAGTGTAATTTTCAAAATATTTTTTGTTTTTAATGCGCAAAGCTCTTTTAAATTTGACAGTACTGGAATAAAGTATGTTCCTTCGTTATTAGGAATCCAAGTTCAAAACCAAAATCGCTTTGCGCATTTTAAATAAATTGGTTTTAAAATTTCAATTTGATTTTAATTAAACACAAAAACGTATACTTTTAGCTAAGTTTGATTCTGTTTCATTTCGAACTTAATTATTTATTATTTTAAGGCCGATCAATGAATAAAAAGCGGAAGTAGTTCTAACAAGGACTTAAAAAACTTTAGAAAGATCTATAGTAGAAAAACGAGTCGCACCGATAATTTAGAGACGTTTTTATAGGTTTTTAGTTTCACCAGATCCTCTGATTACTTGCTCGCGCTTGTTGCCAGTGTTCTCAAACCAGAGATCTTTTTTTTGGCGAAGTAATGGAGTTAAACAGCTGAAGTTGAAGCGAATAATATTAGTTTAACGGGGCTTGGATGAGACTTAGATTCCGACTGCGAGGAATAAGTGTCACACTTTTTATTATATAGTCCTTATCTTAATTATAAGACACACACATATTGAAAAGTTTTGACTATTTTTTACTATTATTTAATTTGAATTATTATTATTTTCTTTTTGATAAAAATATGGTTAATACTTCACCGATGTTTTCAATTATATATTGGAAATAGATTTTGAGTACGTATTTTTGTGACCCGTTCAATTTCAGTACAATAAAGTGCCAACTTGAAGTAACTTGAAAATACCGTTGATTTTTGGCAATGTACTAAAATTAAATCAGTTACAAACCTGCATACCTAAAAACCTTTTAATAGTGCTTAGCCTAACTATGCGACAATCACATATTCATTTTTATTTAATTTTAATATTTATTTTTTAGGACTTGTTCTTCCTGATTATATTTTAACCTAAACTTTCCTATTCTTAGTAAGATTAGCTGGGAAAGAGTCTGTAAAAAATCGGCCACTAATGGGTTAAAATATGGTCGTCAATTCGTTAAGTCAAAGTCGTGAATGGGTTAAATTATTCATAATTTGCATAGTAATAAAATCAAATTAACTTAACATAAGTCCTTACAAAAACATGGGTTAATGCATGATCAATAATGGGCTAAGATGTCGTGTACTCTTAAGGCCCGTCCACATACAACTTTAGCGCCTAAAAATTAAAATTTTTATTATTATATTATTATTATTATTTTATTATATTTATTTTAAAATTATTTTCGGCGCCTAGTTTTTGTTTTTGTTTACTCAACTTTCAATTTGCTTTGACAACACAACAGCTGATAGTTTGACACTTTATCATATTAAAATTGCTTTTAGAGAAAGGGCGAAAAACCATACTTACGGGAACGCTTTACGGTTAAAAAGTAGTAACTCTGTCAAAGACATCGTGGTCGTAACTTTTTAATCAAAAAGTTGTTTTTCATCATCTGGTGTCTTGCGTACATCAATTTTGAATAAACTAGTTTCAGTAGTTACTGATTTATCGAAGATTTCGTATTTCTCTAAATTACCGCTATATGGGATGTGGGCATGGCGGATTCATCGTTTCAGTTCAAAACTTTCTTTCAATGTGTAGAAAAAAAACAATAACCACATGGAAAAAAAAGTTCAGATAGGCTTCAGTAGTTACTAAAATGTGGCAGTTTATGTATTTCCGCCATCTCCCATAACATGTGTGGTAGGCGTGCTTATTGTCCGATGTTGCCCATTTTCAATATCAACCGTCTTTGAATCAAAAGCAACACAAGTTTCGTTAAGATATTTTTAATAGAGTTATCGTGTGCACAGACGAACAGACAGACAGTCAAGGCTTAACCGATTTCTCTTTTCGTTCTGAGCATTTATGTACTATCTCGTAGATTCTACGAGATCTACGATCGTAGAATGTTCTAAACATTCTTTCAGTATAATATTTATTAATTAACCAAGTTATTGCAGTAAATACCTCTGATGAAGGATTCCTTAGACATACATATATACAGGGTGGCGACGAATAACTGTTATCCAGGTATTTTCTAAATAAAAGGGTTCTTTATAGATTTTGCGAAAAAAAGATTTGATTGTTAATTTTCCACAGATTTCACTTTAATTTTATTAATTAGTTTTTTCACAATTCCCTCAATGAAGACTAATTCACCTATACCTGCTGCGGACCGGTGTTGCCAGAACTTTTTGGACGAACCGGCTAAATTGGCAAATAAAACCGGCTAAAAACGGCTAAAATGTTTCAACTAAATTTCACATGTTTTATTTAAATAAATCACGAGTAAAAAGACTATTTCTTGGAGAGAAGTTACGAATTCGAGCCGGAAAAAATTTTGCCAGCAAGAATTTGCAATTAGGAAAAACATATGATTGTGGCACATGGTTGGAGTTTTTTCGACGATAATTTGAATACACAAGTTCGTTAAATTTAAAAATTTACAAACTGGAGC
>NW_016158168.1:155043-157953 GCF_001687245.7 Rhagoletis zephyria
GCAGAATCGAATATGCGCTATCTGGGAAGACAATATCTACATGTAATATTTATTCGGTTTGTTGGCACTATATCCAAACACAAATGCATCTCAAGTGTCTTAACAGTGATACAATTTCTTATTTTCTAAGTTTGCGAATAAAACTTCACACTTAAAATTAAGACATTTATACCAAACATTTTATGAAGAAAATCCCTTCTTCGTTCAAAATAAAAATAAGCAAAATCGGCCCAATTTCATACAACCCTGCCTGACATGAAAATTTTCTCCACCATAAGGCTATTAGCCATTTCTAACAGATTTTGGGTCGCTTAGTCAAAAATGGAAACATATATACATATTTGAAATTTAAGAAACAAGGCAAATAGCAAAATCGGCTAAAAACGGCTAATTTTTTTCTGCAAAAAGGCTAACAACTCGGCTGCCGGCTAAATCGAAATTTCTCCGGCTGTTTGCTATCGCAACCGGCTAAATCTAGCCGGAAAACGGCTCAAATGGCAACACTGCTGCGGACATGCAGTCCCACACCATTACGCCTCCGCCGCCGTATTTCACTGTTGGCGCGAGATTTTTGGCTGCCAGCGCCGTGTTGGGTTTTCGCCACACATTAATGCGGCCATCCGAGCGGAAAATGTTAAACTTGCTTTCGTCGTAAAACAAAACTTGATCCCAGAAACTGTTAGGCTTGCTCTTATAATCGATAGCATACATATGTTTTTCTCTTGATTTAATTGACTTTCGAAATTATTGGTTTAGGCCTGGCGACTCGAGAATTTTATCCAGCATTGTCTTATGGTCTGATTATAGCAACTTAACGTAACTTACGGCTCTCTCTTAAAAATTCTATTAAATGGGTGTTGATTATAATTGAACTGCCGAAACTTAACGTAACTTAATGCCACGTCGAAATCTGTTTCATTTTGATTATCTAAGTTCTACGTTACTGTTTACTGTTTTGCTGTGAACATCTTTACCAAAGGCTTCTTTAATCTCTGCTTTAATCTGTGTCGATGTAATGTTGGGGTTACTCTTTACTTTTCGTACGATTTGGACGCATTCCCGAGTGGAAAGCTTTCGAGGACGGCCAGTTCGCTCGCCATTTCCAAAGTTTATCGATCCTTTGTAGCGCTTTGTTACATTTCGCATTGTAAAAGGGCTTCGCTCCATAATTTCGCCGATTTCTGCGTAAGATTTGCCTTGGTTATGCAGGGGTGGAATTATTTTTCGCTGCGATTTTGATGTTTCACACTGTTTTCGACCCATTTATACAAAAAAAATCTTACTCAAAATTCTTTTCCATGGACACAAAAAACACAATTCAATTAAATAACTGAATATTATAACATACATGTTTTGTTAAATTGAGCTGCCAGATCAGCAAAATCTTTAATATATCCAGAAGGAACAAAGGTGTGCCAATACTTTTGTCACCATGAAAACGGTCTTTTTTTAGTTGTATTAAGGAACTTGCCTTATTTAACACGTTTAGTAATAAGTTTTTGTAAAATATGCTATTTCTATGCATACATAAATATGCACTGAATATAAAATAATAAAATTTTGCACTATTTTGACCCGAATTCGGACATTTAAGTTGATATCGTCTGCTGTGCCAAAACTTATGTCTGGCACTGTTTGTACATAAATCGACATTTCAAACTTGTACAAAAATTATAAAAATCCAGCAGGTTTTCGCGACAACAAACTTTTTATTCAATACTTTTAGAGATTTCAAACTTACGATTTTACGCATTTTCTTCATATACATATGTAAAGTTTGTTCCAAAGTTTTTTAAATGGATGATAATGTATGACACCGCCAGCAAAAAAATTATTAAAAACCAACGGGATTTTGCAGAAAGTTGCACTTTAATTGAATGGACTATAAAACTGCAAACTAAGAATATTTCTAAAACTTTTGAATTAAAAGTTTGTTGTTGCGGAAACTTACTTTTTCATGGCCCTTATTTATATTTTTTTTTGTGCATTTAATTTCCACGTTTTGCAATTTTTTAATCTATAATGTAGTATGTGATTTTTCGTTATATACTGGCATATTATGCTAAGGTTTCCTTAATTTATGATTGTGCCAAAACAGGATGAATTGGGCCAAAAGCTCCTCTGAGAATGAAAGTGCCAAAAATGGCACTTTTGTGCCTACTTTTCCATCACTGGTTCTAACCGTGAATACGCCTCTCACATTCCTTTTCTTTCCACAAAGTACGCTCTCTTCACTATGCTATTCTCTTTAAACTCAATTCCGATACTCTGTTAGTGGCTTGTTTTTATTTCTTTCATTATACGCTTTTATTAAATGCCATTATCACATTGTCGTAATTATCACCTTCGCTTTATTTGGTATAGTTACGGTGACCATAAATATGGATTCAAAATGAAGGACAATTTTTCAAAAATATGCCTACATATATTTACGTAGTACAAAAATATCAAAAGATTATTTATGATTCTAAATTCTTAATACATTTTAAACTTCCAAAACGAATACCGTTTTCTTCGTCGATATTAATCTTTTTTTACATGAATACTTATAAAAGTATAGTAAAATATATTATAATTACCATAGCTTACACGAAAAGTGAAAATCTTTAAAAGATTATTTTATAGGCAAATTTTGAGTCATGCAAAAAGAAACCAAGATCCTTTTTTTTTGTTTTTTGGTACTTTTCGCAGTTATTTGTCAAAAATCGACGTCATGAATCGACGTAAAGGACGAGTTACAAAGGTATTTATGTGCCCTTTACAAAAATATATAATTTGTGCAGATTGCGCTTCATAGCATCTACATTTGTAATCCGATTTCCATTATCTTTGGCTCAAAATTTACTGTAATGTAAATAAAACTGAGTATTTGATTGAAACTCTCACTTTTTTCGACTTTGACGACAAAAT
>NW_016158169.1:0-71207 GCF_001687245.7 Rhagoletis zephyria
TCTCCAACATAAGATTAAAGAAATCACACGAAAGGGGGTCCCCTTGTCTGAAACCTCGTTTGGTATCAAACGGCTCGGAGAGGTCCTTCCCTATTCTGACGGAGCTGGATGTGCTACCGCAATGGTTAAAATTTTAAACGACTTACGAATTTTTTATGACAAAGGTGAATTGGCCCTACTGTGTTTACTAGACTTCTCCAAAGCATTTGACTCCGTTGATCATACATTGCTCTGCTCAAAGCTCACTTACTACTTCGGCTTTGGCAAAAATGCACTTTCCCTCATGAAAAGTTATTTATCAGGCAGAACCCAGCGTGTGAAGATTGGCTCAGTATCCTCAAAGACAAAGTCAGTGATCTGTGGCGTTCCCCAAGGGTCGATTTTGGGTCCGTTGCTATTTAGCGCTTTCATCAATGATATTTTCTTGACTTTCCGATATGTAAATGCTCATGCATATGCAGATGATCTCCAGATATACTTATCTGGTCCATTCCAGGATGTAATTGGAACTACGGCAAAACTTAATCAGGACTTGTCTTCGGTTTCGCGATGGGCCACTCAAAACGGCCTCTGTCTAAACCCGGTGAAGTCGTATGTTCTACCTGTCTACAAGAAGAAAGTCAGTTTTAGCTACATTCCACCAGTTTGTCTCGGTACGACTTCTCTTGTATTAGTCGAAAAAATAACCAATCTGGGTTTTGTTATTAATTCTAACCTCACCTGTGTCGATCACATTAACTCCGTCGTGGGCAAAGTATATTGTACTCTAAGAAATTTAAGGCAATATGCACCGTTTACTCCAACTCTTATCAAACAAAAGCTTGCGCGTCAATTAATTTTGCCTATTATTACCTATTCTGAGTTGGTATACAGCAAGCTCGACTCCAGGTCTTCTCATAAAATTGATACCTTATTTAATAATGTTACGCGCTATGTCTATGGAATACGGAAATTTGATCATATATCCGCCTGGAGGTCTAGTTTACTAGGATGTGAAATTTCTGATTATTTAAAAGCCAGAAACTGTATTTTTCTTTTTAAACTGCTGAGTTCAAAAGAACCACATTATCTTTATGAAAAACTGATTTTTCCAAAATCTGAGCGTGCTTATGATCTAATTGTGCCTGTCTTCAAACTTATGAGCTCCACAAGACTGTTTTTGATCAATGCTATTAGAATTTGGAACTCTATAACTGCTACCATTAGGAGCAAAATCAACAGAAGCAACTTCAAAAATACTCTATAATTATTTCGCTAAAAATTGATGAACCATCTACATATTTGCAATAATATATAATTAAGTGATTTTTTGAGCTTTGTTAACATAACATAATGTTTGTATATATGTTATAAGTTTTATGTATCCGTGTTATTTTCTGTTTAATTGAATGTGTCATATGCGTTTGTATATATTTCAGAATTTTAATTTGCAATATATAAATAAATAAGTATTATCTTTACTTTTATCATTGTTGTACTATAAAAGATTGAATCTTATTGTACTAATGCCTGAACCGAAATAAATGAAATGAAAAAAAATGAAATCGAAGTTCCCAAAAAGATTCCTAAAAGTCCTGCAAAAAGCGCCAGAGTTCCAAGAAAAATCTTGAAAAAATCTCAAAGAGTAGGCACCTTTTCTAGCTGCTGGAAAATTAATTAATAAAAAATTCTCTATATATATTTAAATTAAAATCTTTGATGATAACTTAATTGTTTTCTCCAGCTTCGATATTTGCAATACACAAAAATAAAAATAAATAATGTGTGTTGTGGAAACAAGGTAATTCACAAATCACTTAGCGAATTACGAATCGTGGGAACATCGTATAACTTCGATTACTGGCAATGAAACGAAATTGCATACAGGAGGTAAAAAATAAGTGCTCTTGGCCGTATCGTTATTACTTCTGGGCTTGTAAAAGAGCGTAGAGGTGAACTTTATGACCTTCGCTGGCAGGCGTAACATTACCCTGATCAGTATCGTAGAATTTATCGTAACGTAAAGTTACTCAGTTAAAGGCAAAAAGGTTCATAGACCGCTGATTTGTATTTAGAGCCGGATTACCGAAAATGTGGTGATGTGGTAAAAGCATCTAAAATCGCGCCGGACTTTCCATTGCCATTTCTGGTTTTCCTACTGCTCAAAGTGAATTTTGTAACTACATAGACTGGCCATGAACTACGCACTTGTCTAAGCAATAGGAAAATAATGCAGTAATCTTGTTGCCACAAATTTAATATTTTAACAACTCTGGCAACCATTTCAAATGTCCTAAATCTAATCTTCGCTAGCATACAGCGCATGTGGTTTATATACATATATGTACTTATAATCACACCACGTCGCATATGCGAATGGTATTTTTTCTACGCTTGTGTCTACAAACAAATAAAAGAACATTAAGTCGTCACAAGCCAAAAGCGATGAGGGTCTAAAAAGGTTACAATGAATGAGAATAGTGAGTGAATGTGTTCATACGCAGCTGTTTAATAAACCGCGCATATGCGTATGCAATGAAAAATAAAACGACTGGACTTATGCACTTATGAAGATACTAGATGGGCTTAGGTGTGGGTTTTTGTATTAGATAAGCCTAGCTAATAATAATTTAAGGAACGCTGAGAAGCTTTCTATACAGTGGTCCATGGATACGCGTAGATATTTAAGTTAGTTGTGGAATAATTTCCAACACCGAACTATGCACTTAGAAGTTAACTGCAATTCATCTAAGAAAATGTTGACTGCTTAGGCAAACTGGGATAAGAAGACAGTAACTGGCACTACTTGACGTACGTAGCTGGGCCCAAGGGGATGGGTTAATGCAGCGACTCGATGAGAGTCAACAACTGCGGGAGTGTTTGCGGACGCCCAGACAGGAAGGACAGACTAAGCAGACAGCGGGAAGCATGTCGGGACCATCCAGACAGTCAGCAGTAAGTGGATATTGTTGAAATTTTTGTTCTTATTTCTTCGGTGACTCTTGACTGGCATTTAAACTCGAATGCAATTATGGCATGTATATAAGATACGTGCAAACATTTAAGATAAACACTCTCTGTAAGTTGCGACTAAGTTTATCTAGTGGTGGTAAATGGCGAGCACCGAGTGCAAGTATACCTATGTACAAGTGAATGAGTTGAAATGTTAGGGGAGTTGATTATTTGTGGCAGACGCAATGGACAGACAGCCGCTTTCATACGGATCTTAATGAAGCTCAATGATTTAGCTTTTCACCTTCTCGCGAAATCTGTGTAAGTAAAAACTACTTAGTCTATGTTAAGAAAATGCATACATATGTTGGCAAGAAAAAAGTAAACACTGCTCTCATTTCCCAAGATAATTTGCCAAGCTCAGTTTTGCAACGCGAGTAAAATTTGATTTAGGAACAGCTCCAGTTTGTTGGCTTTAGTTTAACTAAATAATATTTTCTGATGTACATATTAGCAATCACTCAAGTGAAAGTCGGAGGTAAACGTAAGAGCAACATAGTATACGTACAGTGGTCGAAAAAATCATAGCCACACCACATGCGGACAAGTTTTAACACATTTTTTTTTTTTTAATTTTTTTGTTATTTAATTTGGGTTTTTTTTTTATAAAAGTTTAGTTCATTCTGAAACAAACTCGTGAAATTTCCAGCTTCAGAGCTATGTATTTTAATTAGATTTCCCACAAAGAATCTATAGAAATTAGGTTTAGAAATTTTATTAAACCTTTGAGTCCCACGTTTTTTTTTTATAAAAATAAGTGTAAGATATTTTTGAATTGTTAACGGGTTAACGTTTATAATTAACAAAAAATACAATTAAAAAAATATATAAAAAATTAAACTGTAAGCGGGTTAAAAATGGCTTGAAATGATGGTGCTTTTAATAAAAAAAAAATCGTTTTTTTCTTCCGTAAATGGTCAAAGATGTTAGAAAAAAGAAATTTTTAGATTTCTTTTGTTTAAATTGTGCTGGATAAATTCGTATTTAAATTAAAAATTTTGGCATTTTTTCTGATTGATTTTGGCTGTTAAAATCCTAAAAAATTAACCCTGTTAGCCACACGAGTTTTTTTTTTAAAGAAGATGATTAATTTATATAACTAAGAAAATAAAAAATAAAAAATGTATACACAATTTGACTATCAGCGGGTTGAAAATGGTTTCAAACGGTGATGCTTTTTTTAAAATATAGGATTTTCCAGAGTTGCACGGGTTAATTTTTTTTTAATAAGTGCAAGAAATTTTTAAATTGAGAACAGCCCAATTTTTATAATTGGTTCATATAAGTTTAAACAAATTAAAGATAAAATAAAATGAAAGGAAATTAAAGAAATAATAAAAAATAATAATTCTCAGTGGTTTCCAATGGTAATACTTTTTTACAAAAACAAACAAATTTTTTGTATAGTGTGCGCAGGCAAAATTTAAAGAATTTTAATATTTTTTTTTTAGGTTGCAAAAGTTATATAAATGTTAAGTTTAAAAAAGAAAAGAAATTGAACTGTCTGCGGTTTAAAACGGGTCTGAAATCGTAATTCTTTTTTATAAAAAATATTAGATCTATTTTAGTGTATACGGAATAAAATTTAAAATTTTCAATTAAAACATTTTTTTGTGAAAAAATTGGAATATTTATGGGTTTATTTAACAGTCTTATAAATCCTAAGGGGTTTTTAGAAAAAAGCGGGTTAAAAAAAGCGGGTTAAAAGTGGATTGAAATGGTAACGCTATAAGAAAAAATATCAGATTTTTTTTGAGTATACGACTTAAAAGTTTAAAATTTTTAACAAAAGTTAGGGATTTTTTCCGGAATATTTGTGGGCTTATTATGTTAATTTTTAAGGACCGTTTCCTCAAGTAGGGTTTAAAATTTATCTGTCCTTCAAATACATTTTTTCAGAATAAAATTTGTGTTTAAAAGGTCGAGAAATTTTAGAACTTCCTTGAGAAAATGGACCTGAATGCGTTTAATAAAGTAAAACCATTTATTTTTGTCTATATCTTGGAAGCAACAATCAGCTGGGAAAGCGTATTCGAGATTTCATTTAGTGAAAATGTACAGTCATAACTACACTTCAAATAAGCACAAAAAAGTGTCCAAATTTATCTTAGCCATTTAGGTGCTACCCAAAATCGCGGACCACGCTAACACATAAATAAAAAAGTTCTCACCGCATAATCGCACGAGTGAAAATGCCGTGAAAAATTAAAGCTTCATAATTAAAGTGCAAACTGTGCGAACGAAAATTTTTTACAGCACAAAAGGAAAGTTGGCAAAAATAATGGTGCAGCAAGCAAAGGGTTTAAGCCGGCAAAGTTAAGCTACACAAAAAACCAACTATGTATGTACCAAGAACCCGCACTTTAATGTCTTTTTTGCCACTACGTACTAAATACTGAAATCATACTCACTCCAGTCCATTCCTCCACCTCCCACGTTGGACACTTCTCAATCATGCAAGGCTCCTGTGTGGCTGGCTTTTGCGTTCGACACATAACATCCAGTACCTGTAATAACAGGGAACAAGGAGAAAGAGAAAAAAAAAAACGCATAGGAAAACAAAAAGAAAATTATACAAGAAAATGGTAGATGGATGTATGTAGGGTGGTAATTTCATGAAATTAGTCAAGTTACCATACAACAAACACACAAAAACAACAGCAACAAAGTAATACAGTAACGCGCGATAAACGCTCAGTAGTAGCAATTATGAGCACAAAAGCGAGCGCTCTACTTATGAGCCATTGATGACGACGAGCTTCCAGCTGTGCACACAAGAGCTTGCAGCGTTTTTTGATTGTCTTCAAAGCGCATAAATGTAAAGTTACAAAGCAATAATGTGTGGCACACCGAGCGAGCGCACAGGCACGAGTACACTCGGTGCGAATGTGGCTAAACTGGGCACCACCCACCGCCCGCTGTATACTAAATACTAATGCTATTGTTTTTGTTCTTGTTGCGCGGTTTTTGTATGGTAATTTTATTGTATTTTGTTGTTGGTATTTTTCTTCGCTTGCTATTTTATGACTCAATTTGCGCTTACCGTTGTCTTGATGCCATTATTCTCCTCTGCGCACACAACCATGCGCTCACGATAGCCAGGACCGCAGAGCCGGCTACATGGACTCCAGTCATCGGTAATCCACCTGAAGTGAAATGAAAATGAAATTAAAGCAAATCACTTAATTTTATTACAGGCTGTGGTGGTGTTTTCTGGGGGTGTATGTGGCAAATTTCGAAGGCAAGCTATGTAATAACTGCTTATACAGGGGTGCGCTTAATTATAGCCTGAAAATATGTAATTATCTCGAAGTTGGAATTGATTGGAAAGTAGGCTTTTTTTGTGTGGTCCACGCGCGCCGTGGAAGCTTAGAAGGTAATTTTTGACACGTTTTTATGTGACAAACACATTTAGAAGATTTTTGGACAGATTTAATTTTCTCCTAGGGAAATGTAATTCGGCTTTGGCCATTTGGCTGGGTACACTTTCTATGTGATCGACAGCGGGCTGCCCTGAGAACTAATTGCTCTACTGCGATCGAGTAGCGGTAGAGTTTACTAAGCCCTTAGTGGTAGTGAAATTTGTAGTCAAACAAATTAGATAGTGATAATTCTATTTCACTTTCACTTTGGTAGTGAAATTTAAATGCACAACCACTAAAGCAATAGTGGTGGTGAATATTATGATTTAGTGCAATTTGCCCAAACCTGGTTGCAATCTAAAAGAGAGTTTAATCCACTTGTTTAAAATGAAAAATGTTGCTCCTTCATCGCACCTTTTATCTTAAAAATTTACTTATAAAAAAACCGAAAGAGACATTTTAATTTTTTTCATTCGAATTTCAAAAAACTGTAATTTTTACTAGGATGTAATTTAAAAAGCTGTAAGCTTATCTAAACAAAATGGATTTTAGAGTTAAAACTCTGAATCTGGCAACATTGTTTATAGGAGTAACCGGTCCTCTTCTAAATGTGAGCTTAGGCGAGGACTTCTCTAAAAGCGTCAAGCGGTATGGCTTTGGGCTAAGCTATGACGAAACCCTGGAGGCATCGGACGAAATTCAGGTACACAAGGAGAACTGAAGTATCCTCACTCTCAGCCATTATAAGAAACAGCCGCCTTTCACGCATTCCAAGAACGCAGGAAGGTAGACAGTAGGAGTGAGAGTCAAGTGAGGTTCTCAGACTTTGACGAGTCACTATCTTGTGGAATCACTACAGCCGTAGTCCAGATTAACCTTCATTATGGTATTCGCACCCCGAAGGGGTTTTAACAAGAAAGTTTCCTTCGGATGATCTGGATATCATAGTATTTCATAAGCCAGCTACTTATTAAGCGAAATATGTTCGTGCCCCTACTACCCTGTCATCTTTTAATTCATACACTGTTGAATTTTAGTTCATACACTGTGATCTTTGTTTTTTTTGACATTAAAAAACTTAGTTTTAAATTAGTCTCTTTTTTTGCTTACGATTTTTGGAAAATCTGCTGCGACTTAATTAAGCTGCAGTGTGGTCTGTACTAGGGATGTTGCGAATGTGGAGTTTTAGACATCCGCTTCCACTCCCCAGCGCCTGGGTTTAAGCCCGGGTCAAAGCAACATCGCAAAAAAAATATAGAAAAAAGGTTTTTTCTTAACAGCGGTCGTCCCTCGGCGGCAACGGCAAACCTCCGAGTCTATTTTTGCCATGAAAAAAAGCTTCTCATAAAAATTCAATCGCCGTTCGGAGCCGGCATAAAACTGTAGGTCCCTCCGCTTTGTGTGACAACATCAAGGCGCACGCCACAAATTGGAGGAGAAGCTCGGCCAAATTAGGTGATTTAGGTAAATAAAAAATGGAAAGGTTAGAAATTTTTTATAATGTTTTTTTTTGTGCTTGAATTCAAAAATTGAAACATTGTATTTAATAAAAACTGTTTATTAAAAAGTAATGTTGTTGCCTTTTCGGGTTACAATCTGTTTCTTAAAGGGTCGTAAATCAAATCTGCGCCACTAAATAACTACTCGCACGGGGCGACAAATTTGAAAAACTTGAAGTTTGACAAAATTGTAAATTCTTTTTGATGGACGCTGCACCAGTCGAGAGGACTTTAATATTAAGTTTTTTATTTCGGTGTAATAAATCCCTTTGGAGAATTGCATCGGGACTGCAACTGTCGGATGTGTCCTTTTGACTTTCATCTTCACAATTTAGCATTGTTGTTTATACACCGCTGTTTTCTTTTGGTTCTTTCTGAATTTGGAGTGCCTGTAACGTCATCAGCGTTTTTCGATTTTAGTTTTTGTAATTCATTTTTAATCCTTCCTATCATATGAAAGAGGACTGAAATAGCTTTTAAACAGAGACAATCAACGAATGTGATCACCTCTGTTTATATTTTTTTATAATTTATGTAACAAAAAAGAAATTCTTATACCTGTCCCAAGGTTTGTTCTATGGTAATTAATTAACATATTTTATTGAAATATTTTTCAATAAGTGGCTTTTCTCGTTTAGACATATCAGTTTTAAAGCTATTTACGTCCTCTTCCATTGGATACCAAACTTGTTTAATTCGGATAAGCGGTTTGTTTATTATCCGGAAAGGACTTTTATTTCGGAATAAAAAAAAAATATTTGGCCAAGTTTAACTCGTAAAAAAATAACTGTTATTTTCGGTCTCTTCAATATTCGCATTAGCAAAAGATCCGCATTGATTATTTCGAATGCGAAAGCGAATGCGAATGTTAAAATTAATGCGGAAGCTCCGCGGCTGCGAATGCGAATGCGAATATTCGCAACAACCCTGGTCTGTACCAACTTGAGTTAGTAGTTTGAAAAGACTTTTACTCATATTTTCCTCTAAACTGAGCATAGTTTTGTTAGCAAAAAAACCTAAAGTGAATATGTATACGCCCTTAGTAAAAAACCAAATCTGCATATTTATTCACATGCCACTGACCCAATGTCCGTAAAGAATTTTCACATTGCTGCAACTTTCTTGAAAATCATTGTGGTGCCAGATAAGTTCCTTCTCGCTGTATGATATTGTTGTTACGTTATGCACTTCTGCAATTCCTTTACGGCACAAGCGTTTGAATATCAAGGCGCCAGCTATACTTCTTCATACATAGTATACTAGATACATACTTACATACATACATATGTATATGCAGAAGCAATGATGTTGCTGCTGCCAAAACAAGTTCATATGTACAACTTGTATGCAAATGAGGCAGGAAATTTAAACGCGCCAAACAAGTTAGGCCATAAAACTTCAGCGAAAGTGAAAAGGGGAACGCGGCGCTTTGTACAAATTGTGGCGTCACTAGTAGTTGGACACTTTTAGGGTAGAAAGCTAGCTGACGCGTTAACAAAAAAAGGAGATGAAGAAACTGAGAAAAGTACGTTTAAGGCGCCGCAACAATGTGGCCAAGGACAATATATGAGTATTAAGTAAGAAATAAGGGCAGAAGGAAGAAAAAGTAGTAAGAGGAAGTAGTAACATGGTCAGTGAAAGGTGGCAAACAATGTAAATATACTAATGTATGCATGTTTTTCTTATTAAGAAGGCAGATTTCATAAAGCAGTGCCGAAATGAATGCAACATGCAACACTACTGTTGGTATAAGTAGTGATTGACCTTCAGCATGCCAAGAAGGGTATGATGTAGAGAACAAAGGTGGCGCCCATCTCGGTACGGCTATTCCGCTCTCAGTGAATTTGACTGAAACGCTGTTTGTATGCTGTTACACTTGTACAGCTTGTTTACATTTTTTTTCTTGTAAAATTTCCTCTTCTTCTTTAGTTCCCGTTTTGGCAAAAATTTTGAGAAAAACACATTTAAATGAAAAAATTAATATTTTTTGTTTTAAAAAAATTTGACTTATGAAATAGATGGCAATACCAAGAACCAAAAATAACTGTTAACTCGATTTTACAAATGGAAAACGTTGCCCGAACTTTGATATTTAACGAAAACGTTGTTTCATAACAGTTATTGGATGAAAACTATATTTTATTTCGACGATAAGAGTTATAACCCAACAATTATTTTTTACGTTGCTTGATAACAGTTATTGCCCAGCGTTTATTTTTTACGTTGTAAGATAAAAATATTGACGAAAACGGAGATGGAGAAAAGAACAAATATGATGAAAATAAAAGAGGAGGAGTGAAATAACTGAAATAACTCTTATTGGCGACGGAAAACATATTTTTAACCGCCATAATAGTTATCAGGCAACGTCAAAAGTAAACGTTGAGTTATAACTCTTAACGGCAAAACAAAGAAGATTTCTCATGTAATAATTGTTATGGAACAACGTTTTTTTATCTCGTTCGTCAGGCATCCTTATTGTAAAACATCTTTGAAATCATAATTTAAGCAGGTGGTAATCGCTTTCAAAAATATGCTATATGTTAACCCAGGTCATAAACTATCTGTGTGCCAAATTGTATCCAAAGAAAAGTAATAAACATACACACTATCTCGTAAACTTTCACATTTCTAGGATTTCATTTAAATTGTCAATTAAATTGATTTTAAATTGCTAAGCTTGTGGCAACCCTCGTAAAAAGTAATTTTTAAATAGTTAGAGTTTTCCTTAAACTTCTCTCCTTTGGTACCCATATTAAAATATTTTATTTAAATATTTTAGTAAATTGATTTGGTATTTCTAAATAGGTGGCAGCCCCTTTAAAAATATTTGTGCAATAATGAATGAGGTCTAGTTCTTAGGTACCCATACAAAAATATTTTGCTTCACTTGTTATTTAAATTCATTTTAACTTTTTGAACAGGCGGAAATTGGATTAAAACCCTTCCGCTTGACAGCCACACTAGCAAGATATTTTATTTAGCTTATTTACAAATTAAATCTAACTTTTTACCAGGTGGTAACACCCTTAAAAGATGTTTTTGAAATAAGAAAAGGCCTATCTATTGAGGAGTTAGGAGGCTAGATTTTTCCACAAAAATTATCCCGTGGTATTTTAAATTGAAATGCTGAACATATCCTATACATAAAATTTAAGTATCTAATGGTTTCCTATGTCGATTTCTAAGAAAATTTTTCGCTAGCAAAAATTCCGAACTGACGTGGGGCTAGTCGAGACAATAAAAAAATTCATTAAGGGCCGGTTGTTCAATGCCGGGTTATCACTACTTGCCGGTTAAACATCATTATCGACGTTTTCGACATCACGCATATAACATGTGATCGATAAAGCAGTCGTTGTATTTAACCGGAGCTTCTACCTCCGATTTGTGCTAATCAGACATTGAACAACCGGCCCTAAATGGAGATATCTACCTACAATTTTACGCCGCTTTCGAACGGCAAATTATTTTATTAGAAGCATTTTCAAGGCAGAAGTACACTCGGAGGTTTCCCATTGGCTGACGAGGAGCGACCGCTGTTAGAAAAAAATTGATCTAATTTTACCTGTTGTTTGGAGCAGGGATCGAAGCCAGGACCTACGGAGTTTTAGTACGCAACTTTAACCACTCGGTTACAGCGGCCGTTTATCAGACAATTTAGTATGAATAGTAAACGGAAACTTTTCTTATGCAAATTAACCTTTTTTAAAAAGTATTTTAATTTTTGTTACCAATATGTTGCTACTGCTTAGTCTTCCGCGAATTCTTATTGATTTTGTATTCACAAATATGTATTTACTTGCCAACATACAAATTTAGGCAAACTACTTTCGCTTTCCCACTCCAAAATTTAAACTCTACAGACTTAAACCATTACTTGTTTTTAAAGCACATATTTTCCTCCAGGAACTTTAAAATTTTTCCAACGACCTTTGAAACTAGGTCTTGGCAAAAGAAGCAACAATAAAACTTGCATAAGTTTCAGTCACATAACAACAAAAGAAAAACGCTTCATCACTATAGAAAGACTTCCTCCTCACCAAATCGAAAATGCTGCGAGTAAACAAAAGTGAACATTGTAAACAGACAGACAAGCGAAAGGATAAACAGACAGACAATGAGAGGTAGAGATGAGATTGCAGCTAATGTTGCCAGTGGCAACACATCAGAGAACTTACCTCGGAGGACAGGTGTGCGTGTTGCAGAGCAGCACCGATGGTTCCGGTCGTTGGGGACCGCTGCACATGGTATCCTCGACTTCCACGCCAGTGACACGATTTCGACACACAGAACGAGACATCTTGTAGCCTGCGGGTGACACGAAAGCGAGGAATAAAAACAAGAGAAATTTGTAGCACAATCACAGTTAGATGGTGGCATAATAATATAAAAAGCAATGAATAAAAAGTGAAAAAAAACTAATAAATGTAGGAAATTTAAAAATGTAAGGAAACAGTGAAGGTGTGTATATGTATGTATGTATGTACGTAGTGTTGTGACCAGATAAAAGTAGAGGCAATCGTTTTATCAATGAAAGTGTAAAATCCAGAAAAAAGAACACTAACGTCAAACAAGGCGAAAGTTGCAGCGCCGCGGGCAAGTAGAGCGCCCGAGCTGCAAGGGGTAGCGAGCTAGTGCGCGGGCGGCGGCGGGGGTGTGGTATGGCTTGCGCCAAGTCGCAAACTTAAAAAAAAAACTCAAGCACAACGCGAGTGCCACAGGCAACGACGCGGAGGCACGCAAAGTCATTGTAAAATTTCAGTGCTTAAGTAGCTGCTGCTGCTGCACTGCTCTGAAACGATGCAGAGGAGAGAACAAAAACAAAAAGAGGCATGCGGAGAGTCGCTAAACATAGTGGAAGATGGAGCACTCCCACAAGCTTTTACGAGACAATGTCAGATTTTACGCGGGAGCACACTTACTTACATATGTATTAGGGATGTTAAAAATTATTAAAAAATTTAATGCAATATAGAATTAAAATATGGGTACCAAATTTCTTTAAAATTTTTTGGATTCCCAAGGACGAATAGGTATTTTTTTAAGCTGATAAAGTTAAAAAAACGAGGATGTTATCGAGTTTATATAAGTCCCTAACATATAATTTTTTTAAAAACAAATATTGCAAAATTTCAAGGGTAAAATTTTAAAAGAACATTTGCAACACTTACTAGTCCATACGCACAAAAAAATTTAATCTGATTAAATTCTACAGAATTTTTTCTTTAAGTTCATACCCATACTTCTTCTCGAAGCACATTTCACTGATTTTTTTTAAATAATTTTGGAATTACTTACGTCAGGGTGAAAAACTAAAAACGCAAGTTTACAATATTTGACCCATGGTTTCACGAATATATTGATTTTTGTGTGTAAAATTTACTATCGCACGGTGTTATGTGTATAATGAGCTAGCCATTTATGAAAAAATATTAATTATTAAATAAAAATAATAAACATAGCCCATACTGGTCAAGAAAAGGAGTTTCTGTTATTGCCATCAGTTCAAATTAAAAATCTCGAAAATCTCGGTATTATTGCCAAGAATCCCGTGATTTTCGGGACCTAAAAAGGCCGAGATCCCGGGATTAACATTTCTAATATATATGTATGGCTGATGCTCTTTATGTAGGGCCGTGTGTGAATTGCAACTTTGCATGGTGCTTCCTCCACGTGCTTGAGATTTTCTAAGTGGCCCGACACATACAAATATGTTTGTGCCAAAGATGAACTTTATAGCAGCAAAGCATCAATGAAGGCGCGGTCGCGCTTGTGACACGATTGAATTATAGGCTAGCGTTAACATAATACCAGGCTTTTATGTAGGTGCGCACAAACATATAAACTCGTGCATACATATATGAATGTATGCATACCTGTTAGTAAGCGTGCGTGCACGATAGTGCAACGCCCATGTAGCTATCGGGGAACGCAGCATGACAGAAGCACACTTTGTACAGATTTGAATCAATACGCTATCTTAAAGCATAAACAGACGGCTGCGTTTATGCGGATCAACTCGTTAATTCGGAGTTATCTCGGGAATTAATATTTTAGGCAAAAAATATTTTTTTTCTTCATACATTTATTTTTACCGGCAAAACTGTTGATTATATAGAAAAACGTTATATGAAGAGATTAAAGGAATTGTAATTTTTAATTTTTTTTAATTTGTTTGAGCAAAATCGGACTAGTAGTTCTCGAGTTATATCAAAAAAAGACCACCAAAGGTGACAATTTCCCCTATATGATAGTTATATATATATCTCGATTCCTAGACGTGACCCAGCGAAACGCCGGGACACGTATAACTTGTTTTTGACCGATATAACATTTCCCGTTGGTTTCATCCCATCCCGATTTTGACTGTCGCATAGTGAAATCAATGAAAACTTCACGTTTGGTCTTTTTTTTTAATACTTTATTGAATTTTTTCGGTTTTGAGTAGTGCTCTTGAACTGCCGAACTTCGAAAAACCTGAAAGTTTTATTCAGAGGTCAAGATTTGAGTAATATTAAAAAACCGGTTTGTTCGATAAAAAATCCAGTTTATTCGATATTCGAAAAATCAGGATTTAAAAAGACCACATATAGATTTCCAAAAAAACCAAACCGGTTTGGAAAGACCGAGTCAATCACCCTAGTACATACATTAGTCCGTACCACCTTTCAAGAAAACAAAAAACAGTTCACGGTACATCCCTGAGTCCAATGTAACGGGTGATTTTTTTGAGGTTAGGATTTTCATGCATTAGTATTTGACAGATCACGTGGGATTTCAGACATGGTGTCAAAGAGAAAGATGCTCAGTATGCTTTGACATTTCATCATGAATAGACTTACTAACGAGCAACGCTTGCAAATCATTGAATTTTATTACCAAAATCAGTGTTCGGTTCGAAATGTGTTTCGCAAACCCAATTGCTGCGAACGGCGACGAATCGACATTTCACGGTCTTCAGCAACACTCTCAGAAACAGACGCAATATTCTCTTCTGTACGCACTGTACGCATTCGTGTGGTTGGTTTAATGTCCAATAAAGTAAACTGAGTGCGAAACTTGGTCACAATCGCATTAATTGTTTGCTCACTTGGTCGATTATGTAGACCATAAATCGGACGTAAAGCGAACCGAACACTGATTTTGGTAATAAAATTCAATGATTTGCAAGCGTTGCTCGTTAGTAAGTCTATTCATGATGAAATGTCAAAGCATACTGAGCATCTTTCTCTTTGACACCATGTCTGAAATCCCACGTGATCTGTCAAATACTAATGCATGAAAATCCTAACCTCAAAAAAATCACCCGTTAGATATTTTTGCTATTTTTTGAATATGTCAAATTGTTTTTGAGGTAGAATAAACGCTTAGTGCGCGAGAAGTAATGGCCCTCTTCTAGTAATTTATGCATGTTTGTGTACATATGTATATGTACATTAGGGTGGTCCTTATAATAAAAAAAAAATCGTTCTTTAACAACTATTTTTTGACTTTTATTTAATTGCTCCCCGTTATTTCTGACTTTTATTTTATAAATCCAAATTAGCAATTATTTTTGATTTTTATCTAAATAATCTGCAAATAACAGTTGGTTTTTGATTTTTAAATTATATGTCTTACATAACAGTTATCGAAGACTTTTATTTCTAAAAGTCATAAATAAAAATCAGTCACTGACCATTATTTTTTCAATTATACTTATAAAAGTCATTTGTATAAGTCGTAGTAAACTTTTGTTCCTCAGCACTTCTTAACTGCGAAAAATGTTAATGACATTTATACGAATGATTTAAAAAATAAAAGTCGGTGACTGATTTATATTGACGACTTTTAAAAGCAAACGTCACTGACAGATTTTTATTGATGACTTTTATAAATAATAATTGCAAATAAAAATTTATTTTAAAATTTTAGTTTCGGTGAAAAAAGAAATCGATTGGTATGTATCACTTAGTAGTAGAACATTTCCTTCATAGTGAATTTTTTAATGACAGTTTTCATCGATAAATGCTATGTTCGGTCCCTGGTTATATTAAATATTCAAATATGGGAGTCAAACGAAAGAGGAGTCAGAGATCTTTACTTTTAACATTTAGGATATAAAAGAGGGTGGCCACCTGTTCAAAAACTAAACTAAAATTATTTAATAACTTAAAGGAATTATTGAAAGATAGGCATGAATTGAAATGGGTTTAATACGGCTTTATTTCTAAAGTATATTAAGAGCAATTAGCAATTTCTGAAATAGCGACAGCAAAGCAGCTGATTGTCGGTGCGGTACTTATACATTGGGGAAAAGTCTCCATTAGGGGTGCTCGTGCCAAAACGATACCCACCAATCGTAAAAAGATAGGATAGGAGAAAGAGATGCAAAAAGCCTATTGTCGCCTTTTTCTCTTATCGCGGCACTTTTTTTTTTGTCCGTCCTATGATGACAATGGCAAAGCCCTTTAGTGTTGTTGTGTGCGCCATGGTGTGACCGCCAAAGTGCACAATTCGCTTTCAGTATTAACGGGCCGGAGCCAATTGATCGGGCACCAATCGCAAATCCGAAGAGTGGCGTCAGGCGAGGCGATCTAAAATTTATTGTGTCGGTGCCGGTTTTGGATGGCATGGGCCCACAGAAGCACTCCCGGCCACAGCTCAGTTCTTACTGATATCTAAATACAGGTTGACCTAAACTAGTATAAAAGAAGTTGCTTGGCGCATTTTAGCACTAATCGGATGCCAATTTTCGGTAGAACTCAACTAAAATCAAGTATTGATGAATTTGTAACTTTAAGGGACAATTAAAAATCGCGACAACTTCAACTCATATGATTTTGAACTTTATAGAGCGACTATAGGACTTATTGTATCATTGTTGCAGAAGCAGAGTATACTTATTCTAATGAGCGAGCTAACAAATATAGTGGAATTTGATTGCTTCACTGCCTATAGTTTTCACATCAGAATTAAAGATAACAATATGGTATTAGAAGAAAAAAAAACACATTAAAATCGTAGGGAGCAATCGCGAATAACTCCGCCCGGAGTCATTTATCGCGGCACAATAATTACAGTAATAATGCCGAATTGAAAAGAAAGTGAAATACAGTTTTACAATAGATCATAGGAAAACGGCAACAAATTCGAGCATCCACGGGCAATAATCAGCAAATCAGACAAAGGTTATTTTGTGCTGCAGCGGCATTTTGCCTGCGGATTAATTAGAGCTTGTAAAAACCAATGCGTGCGCATAAATACCTGTAATAGAAAGCCAAGTAAAAGCAAGAAAAAAAATAAAAAAAAAATGCATTAAAGGCAGCGAAACTGTGGAAGCAGGAGGTGATAAATGGAAGTCAATATTATATAGTGTATTCTGTGTTCAGTTGCCTGTGGCAGGAATGCAGCATAAATTTTCGATATTGAAGCATTTTGGAATTTCAAGCCGAGGAGGAGAATTTAGAGTGCGCCTGGCAAGATAAATGAAAGCAAAAATTTGTCATACATTTTTGGCGATCAAAAACAGGATATACAGCTTTTGTCATAAAAAAATTGGGCATAAATTTTTGATAGCCTAAAAACAAACGTGCATTGTGGGCATACATATTTACGCATTTGAAAAATGGATAAAAAATTCCGATGGTAAAAAGTAGACAAAGAAAAAAAATATTATAAAATGGGGCATATTGAATATAAATAGAAATAAAGAAACCGTTTAGCGGTTTTAAAGTATATTTTTACAGGCTTATTTATGTACATACTCGTATACTGTATAGCTTTTTTTTCACTCTCTACCGCTCATATATTTTCGAGCTTTTAAATATTAACGATATTTTTTTTTATGATCAAAAATTCATGCCCATTTGGTGAATGAAAATAATTTATGTCTATTTTCAAAATTACAAAAAAAAAAATTGTGTAGTTTCTAAAAACAATTAACGACAATTAAAAGTTAAGCAACCAAAAATACGTCATTCAATTGACTAAAAATGTTCATATGATTTTATTATCTCCAC
Organism: Rhagoletis zephyria; assembly: GCF_001687245.7. Taxonomy (NCBI): domain Eukaryota; kingdom Metazoa; phylum Arthropoda; class Insecta; order Diptera; family Tephritidae; genus Rhagoletis; species Rhagoletis zephyria. Next base: position 17,857 of record NW_016158169.1, read on the forward strand.
TTTTATTCTTTTTATTCTAAATTTTTATTGTACACTATATAAATTGTACACATGTATGGACATTTTTTGAATGACCATACAAATTTACTACTTTTTAAGTGAACAAAAATTTACATAAAGTTTTTTTCTAAATAACTACCGTAATTCCATTTTTCATTTGACCAAAAATGATGTCCAGTTTTTTAATAAACGAAACTTATGCCAATTCTTTGCACGACCTATAGTTTTTGACCGCGCAGTTTTTCAATTAAAATAAAATTGTGTGATATTTTTTAGTTAACAGATAAAGTTACATATAATAATTTTGTAAGTTACCAAAATTTTTTAATATGTAAAAATAAATGTACACTTTGTAAGTAAACAACAATTTATGTCCCCATTTAAAGGAACCAAAAGCTATGTCCATTTCATTTATTGATCAAAAAATTATGTCCAGTTTTTAAATGACCAAAAATTATGTCGAGTTTTTAAATGATCAACAATTTATGTCGATTTACTTTATAACCAATATCCTGTGCCCTGTTTTTAAATGAATAATTTTTTAAATGACCACAAATTTACGACCAGTTTTTATCAGACTAAGATTTATTTTAATTTTTAAAAATTATTACTATTTTTTTAACAACCAACATAATCTCCTTTTAAATTACCCACTATAAATATAAGTACAGTTTTTACACGGTTCTAATCTTAGCTCCAATATCTAAATGGCCAAAATAATGTATTATTGAAAATACGAAAAAAATTATGCACAGCTTTTTAAACGGCCAAATAATTTTCCCCTTTCTTTTAATGAAAAATGTATGTCCNGCGGCAAGACTAAATATTTTAATTCTATGAAAAGAGTGAATTGGAAAAGTTATAAACGAATTAAAGAATAAAATACTTTTTGAATTGCAAAAAATTATCGACCTTTTTTAACATCCATATTTTAATGACAAAACCTCATATCTACATTTAAAACGAACAAAAGTTAAAGCCCGGTTTTTTCGATAAACAGCGTTTTGTTACTTTTGAACGGCCAAAAATTATGTCCAGTTTTTAGCTCATAAAAATTTATGTCCAGATTTTTCATGGCCTTGCGACCAATTTAAAAAAGAATAGAAATGCAAATGAAAAAAAATGTTGCATAAAACCTTTTTTTTCAGTTTTAAATTACCAAATAATGTATGTCTAGTTTTTACTTTCAATTGTTTATTCAAAAGTTTACATAGGCTATGAGTTGAACAGTGAAGTCGGATATCAATCAATCTCTTTTCTGTCCTAATTTCTGAAAGAAAAATGGAAACTATTCGTTTTACATATGTATGTAGAAATACTAGCAAACAATTTTACCATTACATTTTTTTGAACGTCTACTGAACTCCACAAAACACGCACATTGCAAATAATTTAATGTGTTGAGTCTCAACAAAGTATTCGTGCCACTTACGTGCGCGCGTGGGCAGTTACAAAAAAAAAAAGAAACACCTAGATAATATGCAACACAAAAAATAAATAAAAAAGTAATATAATGGTGTGCCACTTTTCGCATTTCGTCCACGTCCACCTTTGACTTTTACTTAACTCAAACTTTTCAAGTAATCATGGCTGTTTTTCACATTCTGGCCACTAAAGCATTGCGCGGTCGATTCGATCCATCAAAGCCTGCAGGGTCTCCCTACAATTAATTTGGATCGATTTCGTCTTGTTGACAAACTCAAATATTCTGCCCACAACAGCTGCATAAGTCTTTTAGTTGCCCATTGCCCGTAGCCGGTGGCGTATGAGCAACCTATAATCACATTTCTCCTGTGAAAGCAGAGAACCAAGTAACTTATTTTTGTAAAGTGGCAAAAATTAAGGCTTTGTGTAACTAAGTTTTGTTTTTTTTTCCATATAAGTATTTTTTGTACCTTGTTGTATCATTTTTACTGTACATATTGCTGCTAGAAACAATATAGAAAACAATGGACATAAATATTCAAAAGTAGTTTTTTTCATTTTCAACAAATCGAAAATGGAAATTAAAACAAAACCAAGTAACAAGAAGTTCCATCACAAGAGATTTATCAACATACTAGTATGTATGTATATGTAGTGCCTTGGCAGGGGAAATGATTGATTTTGTGTGGTGAAAAACAATTACAGACAACTTACAATCGATTAACAGTTGCTGTCCCTATACTATGTACTCAAAATCTAATAAAGTAAATGGCAAACTGTTGTTAACTGTGTTTTGGACAGCCTGTCAATTTTCTCATTAATTGATGCATACGCGTTTATAAATATTTGTGCAAGCACATACTTATAATATCTTGATATATAAATTTGTGTTTAATGACGTTTGTGACAATTATCATCTAACCAGTAATTTATTATAATTATTTCCAAATGCTTTGAATGTCAATAAAAATTAGAACGCTCGAAAGGATATTTGAATAATTTATTTGAAAGATTAGCATTTTTTATTTGAAGCGCTAGTTGTGGATAATCGTGTAGGAAAGTTTTTTTTTTAACCATGTGTAGTGGTAATTAAAGGCTTGTAACTTTATAGCTGTCACCAACACTATATTCTTCCATTTCCCTAGGCCGTAGCCATACAGTAGGCTAATTAACTACTACGGGTTTTGAAAAACATCTCAAAGCCTAATCCATTTCAGTTTGGTAAAGAAATGTTCGTATAAGGTAAATAGATATGCCGCTCATAAGCTTAAGAAAACAACTACACAATCTAATATAGAACAAATTTGAAAGGATCGAAGCTACACTAAAAATAATAGACTATAGTGCCTAACACAATTATACGCCACCAATTATGAGGTCTTCCTGTTCCCCTGTTACTGGCATCGCGACCCGCGCTAAATACTTTCAGAATTGGAGGCTTTCTGTCCATTCGTACGATATGACCGAGCCAGCGTAGCACTATTTTAATTCAATACAATACTTATGTCTATATCGTTGTACATAAAGCTCATATAGCTCATCGTTAAATCGTCCGTAAGTCTCAAGCAGAATTTTTCTCCCGAAAACTCCAAGAGCTGCTTCATCACATGTTTTTATTGTCCATGCCTCCGCGCCATACACCAGAGCAAACATGCTGAGTGACTTATAGAGTGTGGTTTTTGTACGACGAGAGCGGACTTTACTTCTCAGTTTCTTACTCAGTCCAAAGTAGCACTCGATAGTAAGAGTGGTTCTCCGTTGGATTCCAAGGCTGACATTATTATTGGTGTTACTGCTGGTTCCAAAATAATCGAAGTCGTCTACGTCTTTCAAACTTGTAACTGTCAACATTGACGGGGTGTCAAGACGCTTATGCTTTGACTGTTTTTCTGATGACAGGAGTTACTCCTTTTTGTCGAAGTTTACCACCAGACCCATTCGCTTTGCTTCTCTATCTAATCCCGAGTAGACAGTACAGACGTAGCCGTTGTTTCTTCCGATAATGTTGATGTCGTAGTCATACGCCAGCAATTCCACACTCTTTTAAAGTATTGTGCCTCAGCGGTTCAGTTCAGCGGCCTTCTTCAACATCAGATTAAAGAAATCACATGAAAGGGAGTCACCTTGTCTGGTATAAAATGGCTCGGAGATAAACCCCCTGCTGCACAGAGGTTCAAAACAGGCATTTAGTGTTCGTAATTCACTGGAGCCTTCATTTTTCATTTAATTTGATTAATTTTTATTTTTTTTATGAAAGATTATAATATTTGCAAGAGCCCAATTGAGTCTCATTTCTGAATTTTTATTTGATTTTATTAAATTTTTTAGTGCAAAATGCAGAAAAAGTAGGAATTTTGAAAAAATGTATTCTCCTGTTTCAGTTAATAAATGTTACATAACAAAAACTAGTTGAAAACAATGGTATGATTCTCCCAAAACAAAATAAACAAAAAAAATTTGAAATGTTATAAAAAAAATGTTCACCAAAATATATAAATTTTTTTTTCGTTTTTAGTAAAAATAGGTTGAGAAATGAAGGCTCCGGTGGATTATGAATAATAAAATCCAATTTTGAACCACTGTGTGCTGGCTTCGTGCAGTATGTATTATGGTAAACGCATTTTGGAATCAAAGGATGGCGTGGTCCTTGAAAAAGATTTGGCTTACTTTTTCGCTACAGCAGGGAAACTTGTGCAATTATATAATATTATTAACTGGTAAATATTTGATTTAAATTACGATATGGGTAAGGTATTTTTATCATACAAGTTGTATGTACGTATTCCAAATCATTTTGAAAAAAAAATGTGCTTTATTTTACGTTGGTTAATATGGTCACCGTAGCTATGGTTCATACGGCCCAATCATAAGTATATATATATATATTGGTATAAAAAATTTTCGATAACGGTATCTATAAGCTATAATAATTGATGATCATATCGAGCCCTAATCGGCAAAAAGATGTAAGCGATATTTAAAAGAAATTTTTTTTTTTTTGATGTAGAAATGCATCTACATAGATGCTCTAGGAAAATATCTGCATAAAAAAAGACAATTTTGAAAAAAATGTCGCTCACGTTTTTGTGACAGTTAGAACTTGATATGTATCGATGAAAACGCTGATAAATTGTTCGATGCGTAATTCAGAAAAAAGGCCTTTAAAAAGATGCACACCAATATCTACTCGTTTTAGTTAGTTTTGCCGATTTTAACTATACATCGATAAATTTATCGATAGTTTGGTAATATATTTATCGAAAGCTCTTATGTTTGTATTTGTCGATAACTTTATCGCTCTATTATCGGTAAGTTTATTGATATCAATACAGCACTGTCCGTAAATTTTTTGGTGCTGATTTTAGTAGAAGATCTAAATAGGGCACGACCTTCACCCAACTGTTTAATGAATTTAATCTATTTTAAATCAATGTTTTCACATTCTATCGACTTAATACTTTCGATTGGCATATAATTTTTTCATTAAACAAATGAGTGCAAAACTAAAAAAAAAATAACAACTTTTGAATATTTAATTAAAAATATCCTGGCCAGGACTTTTTCATCCAATTCGCTCGCGAAATATTTGCTAACACTTTAAATTTGACAGTAAATAGATTAAATCCGGATCTTAGACTATTTAATGTGGCTTTAGAAATACACAGAGACTTTTTTCGATGCTTTATCGAAATCGACTAGAACGCTATTTCTTTATCTTGGTGTGGTCACATAAAATGTAGGAATCCATAATATTTGGCCATCACATATCTGCTAAGTGCGCTTTAAAGTACCTTTTTGTATTGGTAGAAATGGAGGAACCTCAACTTGGTAGTGCGCTTTTAAACACTCGGATACGGAAATACAATATTTAAATGCACGAGTATTTTATTTTAGATGTGGCTTTATAAGATAGCAATGGATTTTTTCTAAATAAATTCGCTTGTTTAAATATTTGTTCTCATTTAGAATCACGATTCACCGATGAAATCCTAGTGCCCAATTTTTTAACGAAATCGCCCACGTGATAAGATTATTTGATACTCGAATTGCCATTCAGTCGCTTCCACTCAATTACAAAGCAAATAGATAGTCAATACAGCGATTGAGATCGCAGTCAAAATAGATTTACGTGATATATTGCAAACAAAACCGCACAGCCCACTTCCCTTTTCTCCACTCCCAAAACACACACTCTCTACGCGCCATAAAATCCACCATATCAAGCAGCAATCTTACCAGCAGCTTAGTACGCCTACTAAGTATACGACAGCGCGCATTTGCTGATGATGGCGCCTTCCATCTTCCACCGATACCTGCATAGAAGTTGAGTGAACGCGTACTTGAAATTTCACAGCGATTTGTTACTCAAAACAAATGGACGCGGTGTCATAAGTTTTGTGCAGTTAAGCAAGTGAAATGTATGCATCCGGGGGGAGGAGTAAATGGCGCGACATGACAGGTGGGTTCGCCTACACACTTGGCAAGGAAACACGAAATGAATTTGACATGCGAAATTTGCATTCGAACTTTTATCAGCGATGTTTGGTTGGCAGGCGGGCAAGCAGGTGGTGGTGGTGGTGGGTGGAGTAGCAAATCGTACTGATTACAAAGTGAACTGCGGCACGCAAGTCATGAATCGACAGGAGCAGCCGAAGAGTTGCGAGCTAAGCAAGCAGGAGTAAGCTAAGCGTGTCACCTGGAGTGCCATTTGTAATGTCACGATTTTGTCAAGCGTTATGTATATGTATATGTATGAAGAATTTCCATGCGAAGCGTAAGGGGAGACATGCCGATGCCAGTATTGTAAACAACAAAGCAAAATTGGCAAAGGCAGCCAAAAATAGCGATCACCTTCGCCAGGCTTCGAACACTAAATTTGCCCTGCTGCTGCGTTACCTGCCTGCTGTTTTCCGTCGCGCCAACTCGCGCCTTTGCTACAATATCGCAATATTGTGGCACATTCAAATTTGTTGGTCTGTTTATTTACGCTATTTTGTTAAACATCATCTCTTTGACACAAAAGCGACTGTGTTTGGTACTGTTATTTCAAGGGGCTGTATTATTTGTGATTGGGTTTGTGAATGTGATGGATATGTATACATACATATGTATATGTATGTGCAACAAAAAGTTTCCGCTGACGCAGGTGTTTATGTGTGCATAGCTACGTAAGAGTTTTTGATTTTATTGGCATGACAACATTTACACTTACCTCCACCACAAGTAACTGAACACTGGCTTGTTGGTGCTGACTCCCAATAGTAGAGTGGCTGCGAACAGGTGCTGCTGTCGCCACCGCAGACGCCACAACTGTCGATCTTTTTCGTTGAACCGATTTTCAAATCACAGCCAACGCGCTGAAAAGGAAAGAGAAAAAAGGAAAAAAAAATATATTAATTTAATGTACATATACATACATGCATTTCTCTCCATACAAAAAAAAAAAAATTGATATTGTTTTCCATATATTCTATTTTTAGAAATTTTACGTGAGATTTTCCCATTTGAAAATATATACCTCCAAAAATTTATTTATTATAAATAAAACTAGCAACCCGGTGTGCTTCAAGTATTTTTGTATACTTTGTGACCCGTATTGTAATATTTAATTTATTTTATCAATTTATTTGAATACAATTTTTCAAACAGGTCGCAACGCTCCTCAAAATATTTTCGGCAGCAAACTCTCCTAAACTTCTGCAATTTGATACCTATATTGCAATATTTAATTTATCTTATCAATTAAATTATATTATAATTTCAAACAGGTGGCAACCTTCCACAAATGTATTTTCGCCTGTCTCTTTCTTTTGACATCCGCATTGTAATATTTACTTTATCATACCAATTTACTTAAACATAAATTTTCAAATAGGTGGCAACTCTCTAATATTTTTCATTCTATATTTAAAGTTATACCTCTACTAATACCTCGGTTAAAACTGCATTTAATTACCTGCATTCGTTTTCGAGTTATGCGCGTACAAACATACAGACAGAAAAGGTAGACAAAAATTCTTCAGTTCTGGGAGAGGCAGCGGGAAAGTTCTAAATAAAAAATCTATTCCCCGGAGTATTTTGCTAAGAAACTCAGCTCTCATTTCTTCAAGGCAAATGGCGAGTGATGTGACCACAACTAGCTTACATAAATAAACTTAACTTTTAGTTTTTTAAATATTTTCCCGCAATTTTATTTACTCGCTATTTCTACTCAATTTAGCTTTTGACATTCACTACATTACATATATTTACATATGTATGTATATTTAAAAATACAAAAAATATATGTACTCCTATTTCAAGTACGAATAAAAATGTGGCATGGAATTTAATAGGGCCCATGAAAATAAAGCATACGAAATGTTTCAATAACACTTGCCAAGAACCAGGGGAACCCCAAATTAAATAAAATGAGAAAGTGAAAAATGAGAAAAGCAAAAAATCTGCGTGAATAATTTAGGAGCAGAGTTTCAAAGCAAAAGATAAAATCTACTCGCACCATAACAAACGAGTACAATAAAAATGAGCCAAAGAAATTTAACATGGAAAATTTTGCACCGAATTCGCAGCCTCCATTCATCTTCCCATTCAAATGAGATGCGAGTTTAAATCTGTGGGGAGTTTAAATGCAAACCTGTATGTAAACTCCAAACATTACTTATTCACTTACGTGTTAGTCGGAAACATAAACACTGAGGAAAGGGAAAATACTACATATACGACATTGATATCTTTTTATTTGATTTATTTTTGTTGATTTCTTGTTTGGGTGCAAATTTCGATATTTTAAATTTATTTGTTTGAGTAAATAACAGGGGCTGCATACGTACATACATATGTGAAGTGAGGGCGGAAAACATCTCTGGCAGTGGAACTTTACTGCAGCCCACTTGAATTGAGATCCTTTGAGTCGCTTGCCATTCAACGAACCGTATAACATATTGGCGTTTATTACAGCAAATTAAGGGTGATAATTTGTGGGTATGAGATACATATTTGGTTGAGGGAGTGAAATATGTGGTAATGGAAGGACGCTATGGCAACACAAATAAAACGCAATGAGATAAATAGAATGAAATGAAATGAAATAAAATAAATTAAAAGAAAATAAAGCAATAACCTAGAGAAAAATTTTCTTAAACAAAAATAAACGCAGTGAAATTCAAAAAAAAAAAAATCATTACTTAAAACTCTGCACGGCATAACATAACATAACCTGACATAACATAACTTAACATCATAATGTAACATAACGTAACGTAAAAAAAATAAAGCATAAAATAACATAACTAAGGTGACGCCTGAGCTTCGTCCTCTCGACAGCCTCCTGAAGTAATACCAGTCAATGACCCCGGGACGGCTAAGCGTTGAAAATCGGCGTCATTTTGGTGGGTTAAAGTCCCCACTGACCAAGGGGTAAAAAAATACACAAATTAGCATAAGTATAACATAAAAAAAGATAACATAATTTAGCACAACAACACATAGCACAGCAACCCAGAACGCTACATAACAAAGCATAACATGTGTAGAGCATTAAACATACATACATAACATATACTAACATAACATTAAATAATATACATTAATAATAGTAGCTATTAAATGTGTGCTTATATAATTTTTTATATGAAAATTTATTTTGTCATTTCAATGTCTAGTGTAACTCCAGCATTAAACGGAGACTTTCTTTATGGACGCTTGCTTACATACATATCTACTCACTATTTATTCTTTTTATTGAGGTTACATTTGCCTTGTTGAGACTAGCTTTAAGCACCGAATGTGCCAAACGATATGAGACAGTGAACATGAAGAGCGATGAATGTCGGCATAGAGTACTTTATTGCCAATTGAAGGATACTCAAACGCTTACACACATGCAAAGCGTTTATATGTACTTAGGATGTATCACTCCATACACAAAACACGGTATTGTTTTTTTGTTTATCGGAAATTTATTATATTTCTAGACTTCGGTTAAAATTTTTCGGTAAAGTATAAAGATTTACTTGAGCCCGACCTATTTGAAAATACCTCCCAAAAATTATGATATTTTTAAAAATGTTTTTTTTTTTATTTCCAAAAAGTCATGATACTCGTAGAAGAGTTGATGTTTAAACGGTCTGAATAAAAATGTTTAAAAATTTTATAAACGGAAACAAAATAATACAATTTTTGGATGTGTTTTCGAATCGGTCAAACTCACATAAATCTTAACATTTTGCGGAAGATTTTTGCGAAAGTCTTAAAATATAATACATTTTATAATTTCGATAGAAAAACTGCAACTTTTTTAGGTGATGCATCCTAATGTAGATACATAAGTGAGGTTAAAAGCATTGCTAGAGTGCATCTTTTTTCGTCAGACAGTGCACCATTTGTAGAGCTGGGAATACTAGTGGTTGGAGGAGATGATTTATTTATTTGCCCACCAATAAGCAAAACCCTATTTCGTTAACAATGAAAATGAAAAAAAAACTCGGAATTGAAGTACTCGTGTTTCTCTGTCCGTCTGTCTTCAACTTAGTCTAGGCAACTCCACGCGAACTTATTTGAGAGTGAATTAGGGGGAAAAAGGTGAGTAAAAACAGAAGAAGAAAACAACAAAGCAAAAATTATATATAAAGAACAAAAAAAAAACAAATATATAGCAGTCAAAACAAAAAATCATATACATAATCACTAGCAACAAAATCATGCCTAAGCTTCTAACTTTAGTTAAAACTTAGTTGTCTTATATTAAGTTACCACATTTACAACTGTGCCTAAACATGTTCTAGTGGAAACCCATCACTTCACCGAAATTCAGTTACTTCGTTATAGATAAACGAAAAAGCGGCACTGCAGTCAAAAATAAACAACGAAAAAACTCCCAACCGCAAAAGCAAATAGTAGCAGCAAAACGCGGCATAATAAATTTCACACAATCACGTCATTGTCGGTGCCATTACCGTTGCCTTCGTTGTCAATAACTTACCCACTACCTTCACTATGCTCACCGAGCGTTTGTAACATTATACCGCCAGCTTTTGTTTCGCTCGCGTTTCGAAGTACTTTTTTTAATTTATAACTTCACTCCTTTCACACGCTATTTTGATTCTTCACTTTTCATGACTTAAAGCGTGGCAATCATTTTGTATTTTTCTTTTTTTGTGTGTGCAGATTTTCGTTCGCTTTTCACTCACCTGACATTTGCCCTGTATGCACATATCGAGACTACCCGTTCGACAGCGTGTGCCATCTTGAACGCGCGCCGACAGCTGTACGATCACATGATCGTCATAGTGTTCGGGATCTTCAACGCCTTCGGTCTCGGATGAGGCGCTGTCGCCTAAATGTAAGTGCGCTGGGCGGCCTCTGAAAAAGGAAAGAGTAAAAAGTTAGCAGTAAAAGAAAAATTTGTTGTTGAAAAAGTCTGTGAATTAGGGATGGCATGTAATATTTGTAGAAGTGGTTTTATACGTAGTTGAGTGACATTAATTAGTATTTTTTGGAAAATTTTAGCGAATGTCGATCATAATTCGAAGTTATGTGACAAGATTGTGAGAAAACTTGATTAGATCGCATTGGATGCCACATTCACTGCACACTGAGGCCAAACAATTTTACCGACTGGTCGAAGCTTGACGGCAGGGCTGGTATAAATAGGTGGCTTCTGTGAGGAGCTTTCTTTCCTTTTTAGCCCTAGATAAGATACTGAAACTATGAAAAACACACTAGATACAAATTCATTCAGAAAGCCAATCTGTTATTAGGGCTTTGATCTGCTTACCTTTGACAAAGTATGAGCAAATTGCCTTCTTTGTCAGCGGGAATACTATACATAAAAAAAGCGAAAGGCAGCGGGATATCTGTTCGGATATTTGTGTATACGAATAAACACGGGATGTCCGCCTAATATCCATTATATTTTATTATTCGTATAGCGGGTTAATATCCATTTATTTTGCTATTCGGATACTCAAAAAATAAATAAGATTTTGAACTAAGTACGCAATTGCTTTTTTTTCCAACAATAATTCCATCGATTCGACATTAAATCATAAAGAAAAACCTGAATGCGGTTCAAAAGGTCATTCAACCATTCAAAGCTTCACGTTTAGCGAAAATGTCATGGCAACCCAAAACGCCGCTTCCTTCCCGCCGCAATTTCCCAACAACTTCTCATTCTATGATCTATGGATCGTGCGAATGCCATAAATTGGGTTGCTTTTGTGTGTGCACTATTTTCCAAACCAAGCGGAGAATGCACATTTGCACGAAGGTTTTACTACGCTCGTGATCATAAATTAAAAGTAACTGACATTCGATTTCAATGAAAATAAGGCAAAAAAAAAAAAAACATGCGCTCACACATGACATCACTACTGCAAAGGACATGAATGTAGGTTGGCATCCTTGCGGATGGTCATGGTAAACGTTTGCCGCTCTTGTTTGTTTGTGTTTGTGTTTGTGTAGTTGTTGGTGTTTGTATTTGTCTTCCACTCACCTGCATGTTAATGCGCATGGTTCCACATAGTCGTAGTGTGGCGTCCACGTGTAGAGCGTACCATCGTAGGGCACATCATTGTAGGCGGCGCACTGATGCGCACGAAAGTCTTGTTGCTCCGGACATGGCTGCATGTTGCAAATGCGATAGCGTACACTTTCGCCTTTGCAACCATTTGTGTTGAAGCAGCGGCGTATTTGTTGCATAATGCCGCCATCGCAGGTACGTGAACAGGTCGACCATTCCGACCAACCAGACCATTGGCCATCTTTGCTGCCGGACGACAACGTCGCCGATGAGATGCCACCGATGCTGCTGCTGCTGCTACTGCTTTTGCCACGCTTTTGCTGCAACATGCACTAAATTAATAAGAAAGAAAGACAACAACCAAAACAAAAAAGGAAGTGGGGGAAAAAAACAAAGAAAACGAAAATAAATGCGGAAGCGCCCGAAAATAGGCTTCCTATACTAAATGATACATAAATGTTACACGGCTCGGGTGTGGTACTACGTACATATGTATGTACATTGATTGAGGCAGCTGCAGTGGCGTAGCCGTGCGAGGCTTTTTTTGTGGTCTTTAATGAAAAATTATTTAAAAAAACTTACTAAAATTTAGTACTTCGATGTGTACTTAAAGCCTGCTCCTCTATGGGGCACCTAAAAATCATCAAATAACTTTTTTTTTTTAATTGTCCACTTTTAAAATCCTTTTTCGGTCGTTTGAGCCTGCGATTCCAGATAGTCAGAGATCAAACTCATCGACATCGGTGAGTTCTTCTGCATCAAGGAATATCCTAAAGATGATGCTGTGATGGGTGGTGTTCCCCTTTCAGCCAGTGCTTGGAAGGCCCGCTAAGTTCGCTTTCTTCCGGGCAGCAAAAATCGGTTTAGAAAAATTTTCAAGAAAATTCTAAGCATAAGAGTGAAGAAAGTTACTGCACACCGCCTGCTAGCGTTGTCATCTTCGCAGTCCTCCAGGCCGAAGCCGCTATTATGAAGGTGTATACAGACTTGGAGCGCATACTAACGGTTAAGCTGTCTGTATTTTTAGATTTTAGTGATAGCCAGGCTGATGCTAACAGGCAAATTTCGGCAACTGTCTTTTAACTCGCCACAGACTTTCGTAAAACAATCGTCAATTCAGGCAGCCATCTTGAAAGCTCTTTACTATCTATCTATACTTTACTATTCGGAACATTAACCCTTTCCCTGCATTTGTACAATATATTGTACATTTATTTTTTGTAACATTGGAAGTGTGCTACTAAAAATCTTATTACTATTTTTGAAAAAAAATTTGACTTTATGATGGTTTGGAATGTCCCGAATAGTTTACGTCAATTTCAAAATCGAAAACGTTTCAAAAATATATTTAGAATTTAATTTAAGAATAGATCATTTTATAAAATTCCAGTGACACGCAAGTTGTGGTAATTTACTGTACAAAAAATACGTGGAAAACAAGTAAAATCGCCAATTAAAGCACATGGTATGGAAATATAAAAAGCATTTCACCATTTAAAAATGCTAAAATTAAACTATCATGATTTAAAATATTTTTCCCGAGTGCTCAAAAAAATGTACAATATATTTTACATTTACACTGAAAGGTTGTAAGTGTCTTGTACAATATATTGTACAAATGTCCGCAAAGGTTGCAATTGAACAGGTAGTTAGGGTGGTGTTGCCGTGGTTTTTGAAGAGCTTGTGCGCTGTTGTTGCAGTAAAGGGTAGGTTGGTGATTTATTGATCTACTGAAGGCAGGAAAATCGGGAAGGTTTATTAAAACGGGTCATTTGTACTTTATATTGTAATTGTATCTGAAATTTTTCAAAATTTCTTTATATAATTCTCTTCTCATGGAGAAAATTTAAAATTGTTTAATGCAAATCTTCACTTTTTCTAAATCCGCTGTCTGAGACTCGAACTCGGATCTTTCGAATGACACGCCTTTGCCCACTCGACCATTGCGACTGCCAGAGCGACACGAGCTAAATAATATACAAGTGCGATGTATTGTGGAACGATTTTCCGTCATCCCTTGTCAAATTTGGTGCTTTCTTGCAAAATAGCTTTTCTCCACGAGTGGTGAATGAGAGAGGTGTTTTCTAAGACTTTTGTGCTAGAATAACAAAAGTCTTTCGAACACACCATCAAAACAGGCGAGTTCGAAGGATTACATTCTGGAATGTCATCCGTTGGATACCGTAATAGGCATGAATGACAAATACCTATACCAAATAACTATAAATCCTATTAAGAGGCAGTTCAAAGCACTAAATAAAGCTTTGTTATTGAAATGACTTAAAATTTTGTATGAAATTATAACTCGACGCATTGAAAATCCAATTGAAATTTTAATAAAAATATTCATTAAGGAATTCATTCAACAAAAAGTCTTGTAGCCCATTCAAACAGCTACACACACCACTGAGCCGCTAACAAACTACTTTTGTGTATACATTTTTAAAATATCAATGCAAAGTAAGTAAATATGTATGTAAATGCATTTTCCACTCACTTCTAATTCATTCTCCAAATCGGAGGCGGTGTTCCACGTGTCATCAAAGGCTTGACTAGCATTCAGCCGCTTCGCCACCGAGGTATTCTCAATGAAAATAGTCATCTGAAAGTACATAGAGAGAAAGGAAAGCAAAAATGAAATAGATATCAGAGCAGAGTAAAAGCGCAAAGGAGTACAAAAATTATTGCTATTTTTAAATCGGCGAAAATTTGAAACTTTTTCAAGCGCAGCAGCGACCAAAAATTCTAAAATCAACTTCTTCCCATGGACAAAATATGCTACTCGCACTACATATGTAAGTACTCGATAGCTGACACTTCATAGGAGCACCATCATTGCCTTTACTTTTATTCCCCGGTGCTATGTTCACAGGCTTTTTGTTGTTGCTGTTTTTATTTTATTTATTTTTTCATACTCATTTTGTGCCCGCCGCTGGTGCTGGCATTTAAATAATTAATTTTTGTCGTTTGCTGTCAGTCAGTAAGTCAGTCACGTTGCTGGCATTTCGAATGCAAAGCGACTATATTTAGTTGCCGTCGGGGCAGGAATTACATAATGGCGAGAAAGGATATTATTATTCTCGTAGTATGTAGTAGCTCCAGCAATGGCCAGCAAAGTTCCATGGAGTATTTCCGCATGGCTAAAAAACAGCCGTGCTGGCTGGCTAGTGACTGCTGGCTGACGCTGAAGCGTTTTAATGCCCGATAAAACATTAACCCGATGTCACCATGGCTGTCAATTTGGGACAGACGGGCAGCGAGGAAAACAAACGAAAATTTGAAATAGTAGCACCTATAGGAAAAGAAACATAAACAGAAACAAAAATAGTAATGAAAAAGGGTTGCGCGCAATTCGGGGGTAAAGAAGCCGTCCGGAACTTCAGCAGAATTACGCCGAAAATGGAAACTGCGCTGTAACTAAGCGGCATTTTGTGTTTTTGAACACAAATCCACTTAAAATACTAAATATGTATACACATTTGTATATCTCCTAGCCGCCATAGCAACAAGCAACTACCTTTTTTCACCACCCCTTCCCCATTGCACATTTTACAACTGAATGGCAGGATATTTTCCCCCCCACATTTGACCCCACCACTAACTTCCTTATTTTCTTCAATTATTTGTTATTGTTATTGCGTCATTGCTGGTTGTTTGCCGTATTTTGGTTACTGTTATTATTATTGGTAATATTTGTTGTGCTTTGAAACCTATGAAATATTCAGTTGTTGGATTGATGGGCAGACATGCATAATGCCAACTTAAACGTCACAGCTGTCACTTGGTTTTTTGCCAATTTCCGGTGATTTATGTTGAAAGTGAAAGTGCTTATTTTTATGGGGTTAAAAGTGATCTGCAAGGATATGCTTAGCATGTATGTATGTCTACAGGTATATATGGAAATTTTTGTAAATCCTAGTGGAAAAATGTTAACCACAAAAAGACCTTCAACTTTTCACAAATATAAAAATTGCAAAAGAGTTAAGGTAGGAGTAAAATTAAATACATATTTGCATAACTTTGAAGGCAGCTTTTCAAGGAAAGGTAGAACCTAGCAAACCCTCAATCAATGAAACTGATGGAAATTTAACTATTCTTTGTTTCGAAACTGAACTGGTTCGGTTCACGAAGCGATAGAAAATGAAAAAAATTGCGCACTCCATAACTCAATGGCGCAAGATCGTAAATTGTCAAAAAACAAACCACTCTGCTGCAATGAAATACTCAAGCGCACTTAATGCGCTCTACTTCTCAGAGAGGGCAATTGGAAATGACATTTATATTGAGTATACATACGGCCACTGAAACGTGCAAAAGTGCCGATATATGTACGTAAGATCTAAAAACATTCCCAAAACACATTGTATGTAGTTACTACTTGTTGTTTGCTTCGAGAGAAAGTTTTTTTTTTGACATTTTGTCGCATTTCTTAAATTTTCTTTAGATATTAGGATGATACAAATAACTTGTACGGTATTTTGAGTGTGACAAATAACGTTTTTTTTGACAATTGGAAAAAATTACAACCTCGAAACTCTTCACAAAAACAACTTTGTGATGTTAAAACCCAACTCGGACTTATCTGTCATCGCTGAAGGCAATTCTGACTTTGCAATTTAAAAGTAAGTGCTTCTGTCAATCGTTATACAAGCTCAGCATTAACATTACCGATTGACAGGTCTTGGGTGGATTTTTATATCAGAATCTCATTTTTGTGAAAAATGCAGATAGAGGGTATTGAATATAAGCCCTCGATATTCTTGTGTATATGTGTGTATACATACATATGTATATGTACATATATACTCGACGAAATTACTAAGATAAAAGTTTGCATTACAAATAAACGTGGCAACTCTCAATGAAAATATTTCTGGATTTAAATGATCAAAAATACAATTCATTTGATATCCACATTAAACAGTTTTAGGTAAAAAATAGGTGGCAACCGTATTCAAAAATATTTCTGAAATGGTTTTTTTTTTTAAATACTTTCCATTTGATAACCAAGATGTTGTTTTATTTGTAACAAATTGAAAATACAAAATGCAAACCGTTATCTGAATACAACTGTTTAGAAATTCAATTCAAATTCAAAATCAATCGGAAATAGTTTTGACGAAGGTTGCCACCTGGTTTGAAAATCAAAATCAAATTGATGTAGTTAAATTAATTATTTTAATATGGTTTTTGATCTAAAAAATTTTTAAGTAAGCTTTATATTAAAAATATTTTTGGAAATGATTGCCACCAGTTAAGAAATTCAAATCTATGTTTTTAATTAAGTTAACTGAAATATTTTTAGATGGGTGTCAAATAAGAAAAATCTAAGGAAAGGGCGGCAGCGCGTGCACAAGCTAGTGCTAGGATAGCTTCACTTCTAAAAGCAAGCTCACTTTGATAATTCTTGTTGTTCTGGATTTCCAATAGTATTATGGCTAAAAATGCTTCTAGGCAGCAACCATATGAAAACCATACAAAATATTGTATGTATGAGTACCTATATGTATCTAAGTATATTCCCTGCAAAAAATGCGACCAATTCGGGATGACTCCGGGTGCAATCGCAAAGGAACATATCGATATCCAATTGTACCCGTATGGGATGAGCCGATACTAATTCTCCCTTCTTTTTTGGCAATTGATAATTTGTATGCAAAATCAACACATCAAGAATTGATGTCAATGGAAAGTAAAAGCCTGGCACTCTTTCAAAACAGCAAACAAGAAGAAAAAAAATCGCACACCGCATTCGCATATTTAAAAGCCTGGTAAACGAAAAACAAGCTAAGAAAATTGCATATTACGGGGCATAAATGAAAGCAACCAGCCATGGTGCTCCTGTAACAGGGTTTCGCAATTCCGCGCACGTCCTTGTCGAATTGTTGTTATTCGCAATTGCTGCGATGGCAGACTGAAGGCGGGGGTGTAGCTAACTTTTCACAGCTCATTCTAGCTTTCAGGCGGGCCATATTGGTGAGGAAAAGAGAAATATGGCAAAAAGCGTGCGAAAATATATGTGGCAACATTTACAGCCCGTAAACATTTGTGGAATGCCGTGGCATGCAACAGCCAGCCGCCAAGTGAATGTGTGTTGACTCTAAAAATTCTGCGGTAGCTGCTAGTGTAAACAAATAAACATATTTACAATGGCGGCTACATCAAAAGCATGCTTGCCAAGCATATGCGCTGTTGCATCATTGTGGTGGCAGAGAAGGAAACGAAATTACTATTTAAGTGTCCATTACAGAATTACGCCATTACAATGATGAGGCACATGCGAGACTTGAAGCAGGCTTTTAGTGTTTGTATGCGCAGGCAGGCGCACGCACCCGCACAGGATGCTGTTATAACGCAATGAACAAATAAAATGCTTGGTAACTGTGTTGGTGAATGATTTTTTGCAATTATGTACAGAAAAATCCCAAGGTTAAAGAGTTGTTACTGTTTTTTTTTTTTCGCTTTCGGTGTCATAAACTAAGGGAATACCGATTTAGGTGCGCATACTTAATTTAGTAAAAATCGAAAATGCTTAAGTGTTTATAAAGACAAGTAATCGGAAAATTTAATTTTATAATTCGTTCGAAAATGGCAATAGCTATTGAGTTTGTTTAAGAATTAGACTCGAATTATTTTCCAGACACATAGGTATGTACATTCCTTCAAGGATTCTGCACTCTGACAATATTGAGATCAACTTGTTAAATAACGTTAAATTACAGGCATCTAACCCTAATTTATTTTTCATGCAAATATAGGTTCGAGTATTTTTTATTTTTTCATTTTGTTAAATATGGCGCACAAAACAATTGCTGTACTATTAAAAAAAAAAGATGTAAATTTATACCTTAGGTTTATTAATGCAATAATACATATAAATACTTATTTCTTGCTTACAATGTTGGCAAAATGTAGGATGTAATTAAGTAACTTAACAACTTATTCAGAATTTTTATTGTAATAATTTAAATTGCAAGTTCAAGTTTGCGCTTCCCTTTTGCGAATCTTTCTATTATCCTTTCAGTGTCAATTCAATATCTAAGTTTAAGAAGGGTTGAAAAACTTCTTTCGGATGTAGCGTTACTAGCTGGAAGTGTGAACAGAATGCCAAGAACTTCTGCTGCTGATTTTGGGAATGGCTTTTCGCTTTCCTTATTTGTCCATCGTTCCAACCACACTTTATATTCTACTTCCAAATTGATAACGTCTTTTTTCTAAGAAAAGTTCGTATCGTTTTCCAAGCGATTTTAGGCGTATTATATTCCCCAATTTTTGAAGGAAGTGTAATAAGTTCAAATCAAAAATGTTTAATGTCTCTTTCGGCAATCTTTCTCGGAGATCGAGCAAAATATTATGCAATAGCGGTATAAATATTGCCCTTCGATAATAATCTTCAGCGTTAAAAGGTGTTTGCACGAGGCGATTTTGCGTTCAACTTTTGCGTTCAACGAGCGCAGGGTTGCACGAAAAAAAAAGTTGAATGTTCACAGTGCCATTGACTGCTTCGCTGGCACGATTCAAGTCAAGCGAGGGCGCTTGGAGAAGTAAACTTTTAATTTTTAATTTTTTAATTTAACTTTTTAATTTTTATTATATTTTTCAAGTCATTAGTATTTTTATGCTCATACAAATGTCTGGTTACACTGTTGAAAGTGAAATTTCCTACATACGTGCACCGCGGAAATAGACAAAAAGTAATATCAGAAAGTTCGATTTGACCTACATATGTACATACATTCATACAACCCAGTTCCCTAACTTGTTGGTACGTTATGTAGCTGTGTACCTTAAAGTTAAGGAATAAGCGATTTTTATTTTTAAATGTATCACATTTAAGAATACTTAAAGGAGAGAAAATATAAGATTGGGTTGGGCCACTTCTGCTATCATGGCCTCATTTATGGTATCTATTTCCCTAACCCAAGCATACCATAATAACACAAAGCGTGTTTATAGAGTGGCAAAAATTTCAAATGTATTTCACGAAAAAAATCTGCCAAAATCTGTTTTAAAGTAGTGCAAAGTAGTTATATTTTTATAGCTAGTATCACAGAGGCGTACTTATGTACATATGTTTGTATGTAAGCAAAAATATCTCAAGGTCATTTTGAAATCAAAAGAATTTATTTATTTCGCTGAAACTAATATCAAATTCATGGCTTCTAATTGAGCTACAATTCTTACTTATCCCACATTCAGCTACAGGTAAATGATTGATAAGTTTCATTCACTATTTTGGCAGTTATTTTGTGATGCTACCTCATCGATATCAAAACGAACTTTTAGCAGTTCATTTGAACTCAGCAAAATTTGTGGTCGTAGGTCACAGCCTTACGTTGGTAGGTACTCGTATCAGCTTTTCCACACCAAGTAAACGCTTGGCCATGACTCGGCATCACATACACAACGTGCATCCATATGTACAGATGTATTTAAACAAGGCGCATCCTCGAGTACCTCCAATGGGTTTGGTTGTTTGCCTTGTGGCGCTTGGCGTCGCAGCTTGGTTTGTTGGCTTATTCAATCGTGGAAGGAGACTTCAAATGTATGCAAGTATGTATGTATGTTGGAATTTTTTGCTACAGTCGCTGCTACTGGCTACATACCTGAGTACTTACAAAGTACATACGAACGTACGAGTATGCTCAGCGGACAGAACGCATACAAAAATAGACTTCCAGCACTTTGCTTCATTTACCATTCACTAATTATTTATTTATAAGTTGAAACAGTTTCAATAACTCATTTCGCATGATGCCGCTACAGATGCCAAGAAGTGGAGAAGGGGTAAGGCAATAAAGATGCTCAGTAAGAGTGGAAAGTAAGGATAGGGCGAAGATGGTAAGCAGTAAAGGAATAAACGAATGTTCACATATACAAAATATATATGTATGCATACACATACGTATATGTATGTATATGTTTGTACAGTGCCGGCCATTTGAATAGTACCCCTTTTTGATACTGATTTTTGACAGTTTTCCTTTTGTTTATTTTATATTCAATAATTTTTTAAAAAGTGTAGCTTATTTTATAATAGGTTTCACAGACTTTATACATAATGTATAAAAATTCAACAAAACTCAACGAAAGTTATAATAGTTCAAGAAAATTTTTATCAAAATTTCAAACTCTAAAAAATATAGCATATTCTATATAAAACCATGCAAATCCGATTTTCAGACATCATCCAAAATGTATAATTATTCAACAAAACAACCATCAAATTTCAAAAAATATTTATTTTATAACAAAGACCATTTAAATCCGGTTTTTAAGCTTTATACAAAATGTATAATAATTCAAGAAATTTTCATCAAAATTTAAAACTTAAAAAAAAAATATAGAATATTCTATAACAAACACCATGTAAAACCGATTTTCAAATTTTATAAACAAAAAAAAAAATCCCAAAAATCAACGGCATTTTTGAACCGGTTAAAATTTGCACTTCGTTTTACTGGAATTGAATGCGCTACAATACTGCATACTCGAAAATTTTCTAGAGATTTTCAATAAAAACTTAAAAATTTTGATGAAAACCTTTTGAATTTTTGAGAACTTTATATAAAGTACGAAACCTTGATTTATGTGTTTATATTATAGAATGAACTATACTTTCGTAAATAATTAATGCAAAACTATTTTTCAAGAACATAATTGTAAATATTATTTTAGCATAAGGTGTACACTTTCATTTGTCGCCTAGTGTTTATGGTAGATAAGTACAAGTGCGTGCGTCTATCTTCACTTCTTTTTTTTGTTACCTTATAGTACCTTCTACGAATGTGTCAGTTATGCATTCAAAAAGACAGTAAATGTCAATGTGAGCCGTACAGCTGTAACGAAGGTAAAAGCTTATTTTATTACCCGAATAGTATATAGATTCGTCTGTCTGGCCACCTGTAAATATGCCACACATACGCATTGTTATGCCAAGCGCGTGAAGATATTCGGTATGTGGGCGAATGTGTACTGGTAGCCGCTGCAAAGAGCAAACCCATGTACATGTATGGATGTATGGTCCACGAAAGTATACTTTTCTTTAGAAACAAGCAAAAAATGGAAATATTTAATATAAAAGCCGATATTGTTTTGCTTCCCTTGCTTCCGCGCTGCTACGTGGCTACAAATGTTGATTGATTTTCAAACAATTTGCTACATATCCCTACAATAATATGTATGTATCCCTCAGTCAGCCTGTGCTGTCCTTCAATCTATTTGACTGACATTATTTTGTCATTAATTTTCGATGGGTTGCAATTAAGGTTGTGGTGATTTAATATGTAAGTATTGTACCACTAGGTTAACGAGAACGTATTTTATTCGTAGAAAGTAATATTTATATAAAGATTGATTATACATTGTTGAGCATATATAGACAGACGCTAATACATATTTTTACCTTAAATTATAGCATTTCAAATAATCGATGAGGCAAAAAGTACGTCAATCGAAGTGAAATGGTAAATTTACTTACCGATGAACTTGCTAAAAAACAGAAGGAGGGACTAAGCAATGCAACCTACGTCATAATGAAGTATGAAAGAAAAAAATTAATATTGGTTACCGTGTCTCAATTGTTATCTAGTCCATAAATCTAATGATGAATAATTATAGTAGAGGCTCATACTAAGTTCAGTTAGAAATCCATTCAAAAGTTGTGAAGAAAATAAGTTTTTTTTATCTATTTTCCAACATATATCGTGTACACAAATTTAAAAATCACCGCAGTTTAAAATTTTTAGAGTTTTGTTAGTTTTTAATTTCTTCAAGTTTCCCCTTTTTAATAACTTAAGTGGAATTCCAAAATTTTCCAAACTTTCAAAACTAAACCCCATTAATTCAATATAATGATGAATACTAGATTTCTAGAAATTTTTAATTTTTCAAAAATTTTGAGAATTGTAGGAATTCTAACAAATTTTTTCTAAGTAAAAGTGTCGAATTTAACAAAATTGATCAAACGAAATTAAAAGTTGGTGATAGGTAATAAGATCAACGGAAATAAGGTCAATTGACTTTATTTCCCACCCTGGTGCGAAATAAAGTCAATTGACATTATTACCTTTTTAAAAACGAAATAAAATCCATTGACATTATTTCTCTTTCAAACATTAAATTTGCTTAGCTTCGCGGCGGCCCGCGTTAGCGCGCCACACCGCGCGACTGGCGCGCACACCACGTCACGCTACGCCGCGGCCCCCCCTTCCCCGTCTCCCGCCGTGCTGTAACGCAGGTAGATTTATTTTTTGTATACGTTGAAATAAAATTTTTATATATTTTAAACATCGAGGGCTTATATTCAATAATACCCTCTATCTGCACACTTTTCACAAAGATGAGATTGTGATATAAAAATCCACCTAAGCTTTAACTGTCATCAGTGATATTAATTTTGCCTTATATAACGACAGGTAATAAGTCCCAGATGGTTTCAAAAATCACAAATTAGTTTTTGTGCAAATTGCAGATAGAAGGTATTAATGAATTCAAGCCCTCGATATTTCACATTTTTATATTTGTGAGTTATTGGAAGCAGGGATGCCAACTTGGCTCAAACCGTGCCATTTGTCCCTATTTTACTTCAAATGGCACTTAATTTTTCAATTTGGCACAAAGTGCCAAAATGGCACTTTTGTAAAAAAAATAATATTTCAATACATTTTCCTTTGCGTGCACTTCTTTTTCTCAACTAAAATTTTCTAATTTATAAATTCTATTCGACTGGTTTATCTTATTTTATCATTGCACTTTTGTTTGGAAAATGTAGCTTTATTTTATTGCTAAACGTGAATGATTGAAAGGAATGACACCGTTTTTTGGCACTTTTATTTTTCTATCTGGCACTTTTTTATCCTCAATATGGCACCTCATAACANACTTTTGTTTGGAAAATGTAGCTTTATTTTATTGCTAAACGTGAATGATTGAAAGGAATGACACCGTTTTTTGGCACTTTTATTTTTCTATCTGGCACTTTTTTATCCTCAATATGGCACCTCATAACAAAGGATAGTTGGCAGCCCTGATTGGATGATTTCTGCTGTGTTTTGGGGCAACAACTTGTCTGCAGTAAAAAAGCATATAATTTGTGTTTCAAAAGTGTGTGATTGGCTTGAATGTGCCATCTAATAAATAGTGTCGTCGTTCGCCTTGCTTTTAAATGATGTCACAAATTGCTGCCGGAGACATGAGTACAGTGTAAGAAAATTGTTTCCTTATAGAAAGGTTGGTTTCTTTTTCACCTTAGACGCTCCGAATTCGTTCAAAATATGCTAATTTAAATTACAGAATTCTTTCAGTGTTCCTCCGGGGTTTTTGGACATGGACTGTTTCTTCAATTTAATAGTGTTCGCTTTATTTTTGTGGAAACGAGACATGTTTTGCAAGTTATGGATCATTTCTACATTCTTTCTTCAAATATTTCCAGCAGGGCGCAGGCGTTTAGTTTTTCGCATCGTGTTTTTACATATTCGTGATTTAATTTTTTTTTAATAAAATCAATTGGTGGTAGTTCATGGTTGTGTGTGGATTAATATCACAACACTGAGGATTTAGCAATAACCTTTTTCATCTATTAAAAAACAACACTTACGGGGCAATGGTTATTGTAAGAACAACATTTTTTTCTATGAATCGACATACTATAAGCATTGTTGACGCTATTTCAATTTGAATGAGGAAATAGCGTCAATGACTTTATTTCCAATTTTTTGTTGACTTTATTTCGCTTTTGAAAAGGTAATAATGTCAATTGACTTTATTTCGCACCAGGGTAGGAAATAAAGTCAATTGACTTTATTCCATTGACCTTATTACCTGTCACCTAAAAGTTTTCAAATGTTGAAAACATTTTCATGTTTCGTCTTTTTTGAAAATTTTCGTAATTCTTGAAGATTAAAAAAATTTTTGGACGTTCTCAAACTTTGTTATATCAATACAAAGTTTTGAAAAGTCCAGAAATGTGGAACAATTTTGGAATTTTTCAAAAATGTTAATATCTTTTAGAATTTCAAAATATTTTCATTTTACCAAAATTTCTAGAATCTCCAGGATTTCGATAGTTTTTGAAATTTTGGAAATTATCCTGATTTCCCCAATTTCCCCTACCTGTGTCCGCCACTGTTGCCCGAGTGGCAATCTCATTTTTCCCATTGGGCATAAACTGCAGTTAGTGCTTGGTGAAAATGAACTATAAGATTCTCAATCTTTCCCCTGATACTAACCCCACTTAAGAATAACTGCCCTTCTACCTACCCTAAAGCGGCAATTGCGACAAAACTAAATAGCTCTGTCTGAACGTATTCACAGGAGAATTTCGTTAATTTATTACTTCATTATTTTTCAATAATTCGAATATTTCTTAAGACTAAAATAGAGCATTTGCAATTATTACATATGAAGTACATATAAATTTCATATGACTGAGGACAATTTTGTCAATGACAATTTTAAAACCCGACAATGTCAATTTGCCAGTTTTCAATGAATTTTCTTATGTAACTGAAGCGGTTGTGACAATTGTTTTTATGAAACAAAACACCCACCAAGCTGTCGAATTGTTACTGACAGTACGGCAAATGCCTGTTCGTTCAAATTACATTTGATATTCTGTTTTCCTCTATCTTCATTTTTATCTTTATACTCTATCGATAAGAAAATCGATAGTAACATCCAACAAAATATCGACAACAACACCGATAAAAATTTCGATACCAAAGTCGATGAAAAATTCGATAAAAAATCCGATAGCAAAATCGATAATAATATTCGTAGCAAAATCTATTAAAAACTCGATAAAAATATCAATAAAAATACCCATAACTAAATCGATAAAAATATCGATAACAAAATCGATGAATATCGATAACAAATTCGATAAATATCGATAAAAAAATGAATAAATATCGCAAGCGAACATATCGCTAACAAACTAGTTAGAAATATCGATCACAAAATCGACAACAAATCGATAAAAATATCTAGAAAAAAATGGATCAAAAATATCGATAGCAAAATTGATAAATATCGGTAACAAAATCGATAAATATCGATAACAAAATCGATAAATATCGGAAGTAAAATCAATACATATTGATAAAAAATCGATAAAAATATCGATAGCAAAATAGATAAATATCGATAACAAATTCGATAAAATTTCTATAACAAAATCGATAAAAAATATCGCTAGCAAAATAGTTAGAAATAGCGATTACAAAATCGATAAAAATATCTATAAAAAAAATTGATAAAAATAACGACAGCAAAACTGGTAACAAAATCGATAAATATCGATAACAAAATCGATAAAAAAAATATAAAATAGCTAAAAATATCGATTACAAAATCGATAAAAATATCTATAACAAAATCGATAAAAATAACGATAACGAAACCGATAAAAATATCGATTATTTTATCGATAAGTCCCGAGAATCCCGAAATTCTAAAATCCCAAAATAGTTCCCAGATTGAGTCTCTGTGTCTCTCTCTATATCCTTTCCTCTTTAATTATCTTTAGTTTAATCTTTCTGCCCATATCTTCATCTTTACTTTTATCGGTATATTCATCCTCCTCTTTACTTTTATGTTTATCATTTTCTTCATCGACATATTCCCCTTCACCTTTGCCTTTATATACATATATAAGTAAAGTGTTTAAATTAACCTCGGTCTGNATTGAGTCTCTGTGTCTCTCTCTATATCCTTTCCTCTTTAATTATCTTTAGTTTAATCTTTCTGCCCATATCTTCATCTTTACTTTTATCGGTATATTCATCCTCCTCTTTACTTTTATGTTTATCATTTTCTTCATCGACATATTCCCCTTCACCTTTGCCTTTATATACATATATAAGTAAAGTGTTTAAATTAACCTCGGTCTGCATTTTTGCCTTTAACTTTACGCATCTTTGTTTTTGTTTTTATTTTTACCTTTGCCTGTATCCTTTTCTTTATCTATGTACGTACTCACCTTTACTTTCATTGTTGTATTGGACTTTTTCTAAGTGTTCTGTCTCTTTGACAGTCAAATGTACAAAAGTAATTTATATTGTGGCTAATTTAAAAAAATAGTGCCTAATTATATTCATTTCAATTGAAAAAAATGAAAGCTATGAATTTCCTAATTTGTGTGCTGAAAAATTACAAGGTACAGTCTATGCAGCAACACAATTGTAAACATTGTTTCTCGCCTTATTGAGTTTGACAGTATAGAGAATACTTACACAAAAAAAGCCATTTTCTCGGAAAACGCAAAAAATCGCAAAATTAAATTGACCGGATAAATAACCGGGATTGCCTAAGCTATTGAATTGAAAATTCCCTTTTCGATTTATCAACCGTCTATCTTTAATTGGAACGAGTAGAGATTGAACCATTTAGCCCCTTTTTGTCGCTTTGTATGCTTTCTTGTCCTCTTATTACATAATTTATGAGTTCAAAAAATTTCTGCCACCATAGGTCAATAGCTAATAGAGATTTTTAGTAATTTAATTTTGCGCAACTTTTCAACCCTTGGCCCCTCGCCTGCAGCATTATTTCATTCAAGCAACCTACTCAAGCGCTTATAATTTGCTGCAAATTTTCGCTTGCTGCACTTACTTAAACCGTTAAGAGCATTGCAGCAAAAATTTGCTTCCTCTTTTTCTATAATTCGCTTTATTTAATTCAAGTTAATATATTTTTTTCTTTCTGTGCTGTCTGCAGAAGTAGAAGTGAAATTTGATGCCGCCGCATTCGAAACGCCACATAGAAACAAACGTAGCCGGGAACATGAACACACCACACCATTCAAACAAATGTAGATATAGACACTACCGACACCCACACCATTACACTGGTGGCACTGCAGCAAGGCAACAACTAATCTCTGAGGCCGTTTAACTGACATAAGTGCCCATAACGTAATCGCTATTAAATGTTGGCGTTGCTGTTGTTGTTGATTTTGTTGGTTTTGTCGGTAGAACCTACCAAGTTAGTAGCCAAACAGACTGACAGCCAACTACATAGATAAACTACACACAAACAAGAATTTTTGTTGAATAAATGACATTTTCCGCAGTTGGTAGTTGGCAAGCTGGCAATCGGTTGGCTGGTAACCGGCAATCATCCAGTTGTAGTAGTCCGTCTGCATGTTCAGTCACGAAACTATTCAGACTAGCGGCCAATTGAAAATGGTGTAGGGCTTCCTCATACTTTTCGCACTCTGGCGGCGACAAAAAAAAAAAAATTAAAAAATCAAAAATGTAAAATAAAAAGAAAATAATGCAATGGCAATAAGAACTAGACGAAGCGTTGCACGTAAGCAGCGGATTGTAACGTCTGGCGGCGCGCGGTTAATGCCACTCTCGAAGCCAAACACACACGCATGCACTTGTGTTGCGGAACTTTCGTTCGGCTTTGTTGGTGGTGGCAATGATGATGACCGACCGACCACTTAACTAAAAGCCACCTAAATGTGAGTTTATATTACAAATGTCGACCTGTAATTGTATGCGCCTGTGTGGGCGGCAGCGACAGCGACATTTGTGTACTTGAAGAATTTAATATGGGTGACAAAAAGTGGAGAATGCTTAATGGTACTCCTAAATTTGTATGTATACGAGAATTGAAGTCGGTTGTGTTTTTTGCTTAAAAATTACTTGTTTAATAAAAAGTTCTATAAACACAAGATGCGCTCAACTTTCAAAATCAACAAAAAATGTTAAAAAAGAATTTTAATAAAAATAAATTAAATAATTCCACGAAGTTTTTACACTTCTATGTTAATTTTTCACGATTGCCTCATTTTTTTATTATTTCGAATACCGAAAAAACTAACTGAACTTGTATTTTTGTTATGTAGCTCATTTTGGTGAAACGAATTCGATGTTGGAGAATTAAATCTTCGAATCCTTGTTAAAAAGCAATAGCATATTTTTTGGGACAATGTTTTCATTCGAAGGTAAGCTTTTGAGAGCTCTCAAGATAAACGAAAAAAATTATGCACAAGAATTGGAAAGAAATTTGCTTATATCAAAATCAGTGCTGAAAACTGGTTTCTGAACCGAATTATCGCTTTTTTTTGGGGATTCGAACCGAACCATTTTCATTTTGAAATGCCAATACAGAAACGAAAAGCACTCCAAAAATGGTTCGGGTGGGTTCAAAATCTACACTAAGAACAAAGTAACATCGACCCTATTAAGCTGGCATTTCAGGGTACTATTTTATATATATATAAGGAAAATTTGAAAGTTAAGGGGGGGGAGGCTCGAGCACCCCCCTGCTCCTACCTGGCTACGCCCAGACAGAAGTCAGAAGTTATCTTTACCAACTTATGGGCGAGACTCAGTCAGACCTACATCGCACAAGCTTTGCACTCGACGCTGTACAGATAAGCCGTAACCGCAGAACTCCACAGGCAAACACCGATGGCCTACCAACTGTCATTTTGACGAGCAATATGATTGCAAGCTGCTTTTACGCAACTAAGGTCTGGATACTTTAGTAGGCTTAAGCATTACTTATCCGGACTCGCCATCGATACGCCCAACATTTGTCCGGCTTTCGAAATCACCTCCTAACGACACAAACCATGGGTTTACTTGCCTCTGGTACCCACTCAGCTAACATTAATCTCCCTTTGCAAGTAAGTATGCTACAATAAATTTTTTAAATCCCTTTTTCAAAATAAAACATACACCGATTTGAAGGATATACATATGTAACTTCCACAAATGCAGAAGTGTTAACTCCGTTTTATATGGGGAGTGGCACCTAACGCATACTCTACGCTATACACACCATTCTAAAGTGTAATTGAAAATAAACCGTTAAATATTTTTTAAACAACAAAATTTATAAACCAAACTATTTATGTAGCCTATAGGCAACATTGGGCTTGAAACGGTTAAGAAATGCATAATTATTCCTGCACACATTTCTACAGTGTATTCATTTTCAAAATTTTTAATACCTAACTGAAAGTCTCGTCCAAGAGTTTCTTCTTTGGTAAAACTCTAAAAAGTTGCACGCATCATCTGCAGCTTCCGAAGAAACTTTTCTGCACAAAAGTTCGACGACCAAAAAATTAGGTATTCTTATCCTTTGAATCCTTTTCTATGCTGCACCACGACATATCCATTACACATGTTTATGTTCGCCAAAAAGGAAGTTTAAGTTCAAGTGTGCTGCTGCACGAAAGAGCGTTTTTATTATGTTGCATTGTTGAAAGAGGAAAGTGGAATAAGAATAGAGACCATGAAAAACACAGAAGAAACAGTGGCAGAAGTGGCAAATAATAAAAAAACGTGGAGCAACAAAACAAAAAAGAATAACTTACATTTGCTTTCCCACTCGAAATGAATGTCAATGGACTCGGTCGACGGTCGACGGACGCAAACAACGCATTGTAGCACTGGCGCTCCTTTTTGCAATGCCATTTTTTTTCTTACTTGTTTTTTGGTATTTTTTTTTTTTTTTTTGTAATTGTAACTTGTACTTGGAGTGCTGTAAGCAGACGTTTTCGACCTCTTTGACATTAAGTGCGCGTCGAGTGTTGCCATATCGAAACATTTGAACTTTAACATTTCGAGTTTTTCATTATCCTCGTAAAGTTGTAGCGCACGCACGTACTTAGTACTTGCCATACACACGAGTAACTATAGTACTCGTACTTCTGTATGTAGCACTAAAAGGCACTTCAGCTGTGCTCGAGTGTTTCATTGCTGCAGTAGAGGAGTATAGACTTCTTCCCAAACGCGACTCCCACTTGTCTACTTTTCGCACACTTGTAATGCTTATGGTTGTTTTGGCTTGGTTGTTATTGCTTCTAGTTGTAGTTGTATATATATTCCAGGAAAGGTTGGTTCTGGTTCTAGCATGCCGTGAATTGTTTTTGCATGTCGCATAGTCATTAACTCGATAGCAACGGAATTGAAATGAATGTTCAACAAATTTATCGATATTGTCTTTGTAATTCACATATGTAAACACACTTACTACACATGGAAGTCTGTATGTATGTAGGCATGTACATGGGCATATTTATTCATTTATTCGTGTGTAGAATTTACTTGCTTTCAGCACGGAGTTCGGTCGACAACTTTAGTGTAGGAAATAGTTGTTAAATAGTGGTAATGTGGTGAGCAAACTGATAGACGGCTAGACAGTTAAAGTAACGAATTGACATGACTAGGGAAAATGCATGTAAGATATAGCAGAAATAAGGAGGATAGATAAAGGTCTTAGTTTAAACATTTTATGAGAATAACGAAAAGGGCTTCGACAAATGTAGGTTGAGAAATAAAATTAGAAATCTAGAAACTACATATGTCAATATTGGTATTTACAAGTTTTGCCCATTTCATTATTGCTCGATTAGTTTTAATTAATTTTTTAGCAAAATATAATTCATAAATACTAAATCGAAAACCATAGGCAAAACTTAAAGTTTTAAAAGTTATATAAGATTTATAATAATTCAACAAATTTCAAAAAAATGGTCCTCAAACTTTCAAAATGTTTTTTTTTTTTCGGGTATGCAGTTTTATAGCTAATGCACTTCCAAAATCATATTGTGCAAGTTTTAATTGGCACAAAAATCTCGTCGAATTTTAAAATTTTTTTTATCTAGAATTACCGGTTAAGAAGTTTAAAATTTTAGGAATTTTTTTTACATAATTTGTGGAATTATTATAAATCTTGTACGTAGTTCAAAACTGTGTGTTATGTGGATTTCGTTGTAGTATGAACTACATTTTGCAAAAAAAAACTTGTAGAGGCAAATTATTTCTAACTATAGGGCCACCAATGTTTCCTATGTGATTAACTGGACTATTTTTTTCAACGGTATAATTTTTTACATTTTCTGGAAGAAACGAAATCACCATAAGATGGAGAAAATAATAGAGGCAAGGAAAAGTGTGTTGTGTTGTGTTGTGTTGTGTTGTGTTGTGTTGTGCTGTGTTGTGTTGTGTTGTGTTATGTTGTGTTATATACTGTTATGTTGTTCAACGCATTGCTCAATTGACGTCAACTAACTGAACTAAGCTCAACTCGGCTCAGCTCAGCCCACCTCAACTCGCCTTAATTTTAGAGGTTGCATTTTAACCGCTGGGCGAACACCAGTAAGTTTTAAAACTGTCAGAAAAAAGTATACTAACCGATAAGCATTGTACTGATTTTTAACACTAAACGCATGCTTTTTAAATATTTGCATATCACATTGTAACTAATTTATCATCAAAGTTAATTTTAAAGCTTATTCCACCTTCTTCATGCCTTTTTTCATGGTTTCAAGTCATGGTTTTTCTTGGTAGGCAGGCTTTTTGTTTAACGACTTCCCGTATATGCCATTTAAACACTTTTGGAGAAATAAGCTATTTAAATAAAAAATCGTTTTTCACCTAATATTACGTTCAAATTGGCCCCGTTTAACTTGTTAAATGAAAAAGAGCTTTTTGGAAAACACAATCGTTCAAATTGAACATTTGGAGTTAACTTTGACGGTTGTTTAATTACCAATATAAATTAAAAAAAAAAAAAATATTCAAAATCAAGTTTTTGGGTTTCAATTTGCTTTGTGCGAATGTCTGCTTCATGATAATAACGCATACGGATTACTTAGAGACTTCAAAATGTTTAGTTCGTATGCACTATTTATCTCTGCGTACGATGAGATCTCATGGAAAATAATTAAT
Organism: Rhagoletis zephyria; assembly: GCF_001687245.7. Taxonomy (NCBI): domain Eukaryota; kingdom Metazoa; phylum Arthropoda; class Insecta; order Diptera; family Tephritidae; genus Rhagoletis; species Rhagoletis zephyria. Next base: position 50,491 of record NW_016158169.1, read on the forward strand.
TACCGCCTCGGCTTCTTTTTTGACGGGAAGACATGCATACAATTTTGATATTTTTTGATAATTTTAATTTTTAATATTTTTCAGAATAAATTTTTTTGAACGTTGGCGTGTCAAATGAAAGCTTTTGGTGCTTTCTGATTGGCCGGAGCAGAAAGCTTTCTGATACAACTCTGCGCTGAATTCGTTTTCAAACGAGTTAAATGATTTAACTGGTTCAATTTTCCAACAACAAATTGCATGCGATTTAACTTGTTTATGAACATGGTTTGTTCATTTAACTGGTTTAAGCCCATTTAACATGTTTAGCTCGTCAATTTGAACGTAGTATAAGAGTGACATTCTGGAAATATTTCACTTTTTATTTTCTAAGAGCCTTATTTCACGAAAATACAAAAACAAGTCATCATTGAAACTCCTTAAGCTTCATTCCCTTTTTGTAAAAGCCACACTTGGACAGATGGGTTTTGAGATTAAATCTCTTTTCTACACATAGTCAAAGCTGAATCGTATTGCACGAAAAAGGATATCAAACAACCGTGGGCAACCTATGTAGGAAAATACATACATACAGAAAAAAAGTAACAAAAACTCAAAGAAGGCAAATACATAGATAAGAAAGTAGTGAAGGAATAAAAGCAAAAAGTTAACCTACAGTCAGTCGGTTAGACAAGAAAAGTGAAATGAACTGGTCAGGTGCTAAAACAAAAAAAAAAATCAAAAACATAAAAAATAAAAAAAGGGGAATAAAAGAAATGGTAGATTTACAACAATTTATTGATTTCAATAAAATATTCTGCGGTGAATCAATTGAATTCAAATCTTCGGAAATACACGTAATCAGCAGCAGAGTAAAAAGATGAAAAAAAAAATAAATAAATTTGGGTCAAAATGGTTGAAATCACTGAAGCATGGTGGTTAAATAAAAGTTGCAAAAGGTGTTGAAAGCTTTGGTAATTGTCAATCTTGATTTGGTTGGCATGACAGCGTACTTTTAGCATAGGGTTGCCAGATTCTGAAACGGAGAAAGAAGTACATTTCTATTTTCGATAGAAAAAAAGCAGTACAAATATAAGAAAGGAGTTAATTTTTTTAATTTTTTTTGTGCAATTTACAAATTACCAAAAAGTAAATATATGTATAATCCCATATTTGAGATCGTTTTCATTACTTTGGTACAAACAAACAAAGATATCTTAGATATCTTTTTCAAAGCAACAATAAATGTTAAAAATAAACAGCTTTATTCCACAAAATAATTCCAGTCTCCATTAAAAAGTTGAAATTTTGATGAAAACTTGTTGAGTTTTGCAAAAAGTTTGGAGCTGTGATTTACATGTTTTTGGGTAAAGCTAGATCGGTAGTTTTATAGAAAAATAACAAAAAAAAGTGTTGCTTATTACGAATATTTACAAAAAAAAGCACTGTATATACCCAGCAAAAAACACGATTACCGTAGAAACCNGATATTCGTTCTATTTTTCTACTGACTACGATGCAGCATTCTACGTTGCATTCCCCGAAATGGAGCAAAGAAGCGAAAAAAAAAATATTGTAGGACATTCTACGTTGCATGCCCTGAAATGAAGCGAAAAAAATAAAATATTGTAGGACATTCTACTTTGCATTCCCTGAAATGAAGCAATGAAGCGAATTAAGAAAGAAATATTATAGGACATTCTACTTTGCATTCCCCAAAATGAAACAAAGAAGCGAAATAAATAAAATATTGTAGGACATTCTACTTTTGCATTACCGACAATGCCTAAAAGATGCAAAAAAATTCGAAGGCATTATAATGCTATGCCTTCTAGAACACGTTACCACTAAAAGCAATTACCGATTTTTTGCTGGGTATGTACGTGGCTCAAACAAATGACCACGTTTTTTTTGTTTTTTTTTTTAATATTCGTTATATTTTTCCAGCTAAATTTTTTTTTGTTATTTTTATATAAAAATATCGTCTAAGACTTAACCAACACCGTGTAAATCACAGTTTCAAACTTTATACAAAATTTAGGAAAATTCAACAAATTTGCATCAAAACTTAAATTTTTATTCTGAATTTTTAGAAAATTTTTGGGTATCCACTTTTATAGCCCATGCAATTTCAATCTAATGAAGTGCAAGTTTCAAACGGCTAAAAAATCATGTTGAATTTTGAGAATTTTGACTTTTTCGTGGTTTTTTAATATAGCAAGCGTAATTTACGAAAACTTGCGTGGATATTTACAAATTTTGTTGCTGATGGTCTTTCGCGTTTTATTTCATAAGAAATTCATACTTATGTGAAAAAAGTGAAAAAACCGTCACCAAAAAAAAATCTTAAAAATCGGCGCGAATAAAAAGTAGAAATTTTGATGAAAATTTGTTGAATTTTCCTAAATTTTGTATAAAGTTTGAAACTGTGATTTACACGGTTTTGGTTAAAGCTTAGACGATATATATAATTTTATATAAGAATAACAAAAAAAAATTAGCTCGAAAAACATTACGAACATTTGAAGGAAATCGACACGTGACCATTTCTTTGAGTAAAGGTGAAAATTTCAAATTTAGTTAATAAAATTTAAGTAAACACTATGGAAAATTAACAGTAAACTAATTTTTGCGCAAAATCTATAAAGAACAATATTATTTTTTAAAAACCTGTGTAACTTTTATTATTTTACACCCTGTATATGTTAAAAAATTAATACATTATTAAAAAAGAAGTACATTTCCAGATTTTTTTTTTTTTTTGAGTAAGTACATTGCAATAAAAAGGAGTACGTTTACTCCCAAAATCAATACGTCTTGCAGCCCTATTTTAGCACCATCAAGGGGTTGTCAAAGCTTTTTTGTTGTTGTCATCAATCCGTTTTGTTTAACAGCTTTAGAGTTAAGGCTTTGAAGTGGCCTCGCCTAAGGGTAATTGTAATTGAAATTAATTTTGCATATAGCAGTTGGCTTTGTGAAACAGGCACTAGTGGGCAAAAAAGTTGTTTGTTTTTATTGTTAATTTAAAAACCGTTTCAGGTATTTGTTTTTTTTTTTGTTTTGTTGGTGATCATTCGGCGAAAAATTTTGGGTTTTTCGTGGAAGAGAAAGCAAATTTTAAAAGTGATTAAAAAGCTACCAAAAGCTGTAAAGAGCACAGCCGACATTCCTTTTGTGAGATTTACATTTACTCATAGTTTGGCAGAGATATCGGAGGTGGAACTTGAAATTCCTGAATTTCATTTGAGATAGCAAGAAACTCGGCAAAAAAAAGAACTAAGGCATTCACAGTGGACAACACGCTAAAAAAAAACTAAATTGCAAAACAAAACTTCGAATCATTAATAATTAGAATAAATATGTATAATCATTATTTTGTATTAATCATAGCCTAATAAGAGTCTGCCGACGTTGCTTTAATTAAAAGTAATATTTGTCAAAACAATCTGACTGATTACTGATTGGCATCAATCGCCACGCACGAATTAGTTAAATAGTACAAAACTTTTTAAGTACTACTTGAATTAATTGTTCGTGGCTATTACCTTTTCTGTATTGCTTTCACCACTCACAACGGATTAAGTGCGCAATAGTGCGGTCAGAAAAAATTGCTGGAATTAATTACAGCAAATGGATTTGCTTCGTTATCCTGACACCAAAAGCCAAATGATTAATTTTTCCTTTTAATTTTCAAATACTGGTCAATTGCGAAATATAAAATGAATAAAAATGTACAAACATAAATAAAGAGCAAAAGCCAAGCAAATAAATAATGAAAAAGGGAAATGTGAAATGTGAAAGCATTACTTTTCGACGAATGTAATTTATGCCGTTATTTGCAAGAGCTAACATGAATAATGAAATGGCAATTGTGGTAAAGAGTGTTACATAGCGTATTAGAGTGACCAGATGTGAAAACTTTTGACAAACTGAAAAAATACCAAAGTACTAATTGTAGCGGGAAGGTATTATAGGAAGTGTTGATGCTGGTATTTAGTAAGAAAAAAGTTGAGTTTCCGTTTGTAAGAACATTCAGGCGGGAAAGGATATTCTAACTTTACTACCATGCCGGCTTCTAAAAGAACTTTGGTCACTTTAATCTATGCCCCAAGGGACTTACTACTCAAACGACATGCTCCAGTGACACTGCCGCGTGATCACCGCTGATTTTCGTTCCATCCAAAGCGCTAACTTACAATCCTTCAATGGAATTCCTCACAAGCGAAGGAAGAACAAACACTTGCTTGGGTCGTTCCGTTTCAGCTGCGATGCCAAATTAATTTATCATTTCGAAAAATTATACAAATTGCCATGCAACAAAGATTGGGCAACAAAAGGTCAGCAACCGAAGAAGAAGAAAAGCCAGCACTCTGAATTAAAAGCCCAAACTTGAATGCAGCAAGCAAAGTCATAGTAATCTTTTCAATAGGAAAAGTCAATGTTAGGTTTGCAAGGTTTTGCGGAGAAGTTTCAATACGAAAATCACTTAAAAATAATTGCACAATTTGGTACGAGAGGCAAACTCATTAAGTATTTGCGTCTAAGTAAAGAAAATAGCAAAAAGTTTTACGCCAACAAATAGTTAAACTCTGTTTCAAAGTAAACACTTGGTTAATTAATTGCAGCGTTGACGATTATGCGCGACATTAATAAAATCACAGCAAACGCAATTGCAAGGAGATGAAAAATTACTGGAAATCTAATATAAAAGTAGAGAGAGGTTTTGGGCAGAAACTTACTGCGTTAAAAATAAAACTTTGGGTGTAACGAAAAAAATGATCCATCAAAAGTCTCAGCTGATGTGTAATACATATATGTAAGTACATATACAGTAGTATGGGGAAAAGGGCAAAGTGAAGTTCTATCTACCGCATACCGCCAGAACCAGAATTCGATTGGCGGTTCGAAGCATTTTCCCGTCTGCATCTGAATTCCAATATTTGGTAATTGAAGTGTCCACCTGATTCCAAAGGGAGCATTAGCCTTTGGAGCAGAGGTTTAATTGGACACCATTTGGACAAGAAAATAATTTCATCTACCTGACTTTGCAAGTGGTGCGCCTATTGAATCACACCAACACACACCATCTTCGCGAAAATCGCGTCACCCGATTTTCAAATAGCCGGGCTGCCATTTTGATCCTGGTCCTTTATAACTAAATCAAAAGTGGTTCAAAAATGCAGAAGCCTAATGAATAGCGTCTGCATGCGTCTAGCTCCGAAATTATTTCAAATATCCGAAGAAAAGCGATAATAGACCCTCAGGAGAAATTCTTGGACAGTATATCTAGTAGCGAAATTCATAGTCAAGATTAATTGGTTAGAACTGTGATATTTATGTACTGGAGTTATTCGTGAGATACATAAAATAAAGGTAACCATAATCATCTTCAAGAATCCCATTCTGCCTGCGAAAAGATCGCGCACTCACTATGTATATTTTGGATCGAATTTGGAAGGATTTGACATCAGATGAGCTGTTATCCTTAGATTCCATTTCTGGCATACTTAAATTCATCAATTTGCCCACTATGCTATTTATATCGATAAGGATTAAGTCTGCACTGTCCTGTTACAATCAACAAGATGTCGTTTGTGGTTCATTCTTGCGACAAGGTGAGCAGTTGATGTATTTTGGAAGGAATTCCCATCATCTATTGACAAATTTTGTTTGAAGATAAACCGGTACCATCTTCAGAAACAAGGAAACTTCGCGAATCCGAGACCCGAACCAACTTGTTATCGATGTGCTATCTATGTAATTATAGAAGGGCAGTTTTAGAAAGAAGAAAAGGCGCACAAGACAGAGGATACTGATATTGATAACGATATCAAATGGCGTTGAAGATTAATAAATTAATCGAAAATCTATCACTGGATAAATTTGTCGATAATCATATAAGCAATGGTAAGGATTTTAAAATCAAATAAATCGATAACTATATCGATAAATGCCTCAAGGAGGACATAGATATTGAAATCCATATAACATAACGATATCAGATAATGCGCTGAATAATTTATCCAAAAAGATACGTCTATAGCGAGATCTGCGGATATATCGAATGTATTCAATAAAAAATCGATAGTAAGTTCATCGCTAAATACATCATCTAATACATCAGCAAAAATAAGAACATCGATAGCGAGATCTACAAAACAATTTCGACAACGGTAATATAAACACATGAAATATTAAATTAATGGCACCTATATTCTAGAATCTAGACAATCAATATGCCCGTGAGTACAAAGGTTGAAAAATCGGTAAAACAAATGGTTTGTCAATCAAGATACATCGATAACGATATTGACAAATATATTCTTTAACGATAACAAAAACGTAAGACCTATTGTCAAAGAATTCAACCAAAAATGCCAGCTAGTATCGATAAATACCTCCATGATTGTACCGAAAAAGATACCAAAATCGGTACAAAATATTGGTAAGTATAACGGCTAATACTTCTATTACTTTACCAACAAATATCCGTAAGTACAAGAACTGAAAAAAACGATAGGTCGCTTAATACATAGATTATGACATCAACCGGAATACATCGATAACGATATATACAAATACGATAACGATATGCATACACCAATAATGATATTGACAAATATCTCGAAACCAAATCCCGATAGCAGTAACATAACCGCGTGAAAATTATAAAAAGAATACAGCAATTAACTTATATCGACAAATACTTCGATAATGTTGTCGATGATAAAAGATACTGATAATGAAATTGATACCATATAGCGGTACGATTGACAAATAATCCATCTATTATTTTATCAATAAATATATGGATAGAAATAACACTTAATTTATAAATTGTTATCGATGGGCATATCAGAAATGCATAGCTATTCAACAATTTTTAATGAGCTTGAGGCCGTTTTTAATGAAAAACTTATTGTGGAAAACCAACAATAATGTGAAGAAATGGTAGAAGTGATAGCTATTTTGGAAATCACCACATTTCCTCATCAGACTAGGCTAAATATATGGAAACAAATTTAGTTGTGTGTTAATATTCAGAGAAAATAAGGTTATCTTAAACCACAAAGTATTTTCTTTGGAGAACATACTGCAAAACTCATAAATGTATGGTTTCAAAGTTTTGTGTTTTTCTTCTACCCAATCGCGATTTCCTTAAATTTATTGAACTTCATAAGTATCTCAAGATGCCTCATTATTTACTTATAAAACCATACGGCCGTCACATCACTCACATCCACTTAGAGAATGTAGAGGTCAATTAGGCACAACTCGACGTTAATGACCATAATTCACCACCACACATTGCATACTTTGCCCAAGTATACATATATATGTACAGTGTTTATCATAAATATAATATACGACACCAACGTGCTGACAAGTTTTGACTCTTAATTTTTTTTATTATTTTTTTTATACAAATATTGTTCATTCTGTAACAAAAAAAAAAACGTATGAATCGAAGTATCAAGCTTTGCACAAAATTGAAAAAAAATTGTCAATAGCTTCATCAAAATTTCACACTTTTTATTGAGAAGCTTAAGAAAGTTCTTAGGTATGCAGTTTTATAGTCCATTTAATTCTAGCATAAAAAAATACAAATTCTAAATCATTTTTGGCATTCCTTTTTTATTGACGGTGTTGTGAATTTTTCTCCATATAAAAAAAATATCGTGAGCAAATCTCAGGAGTTGTTATGTTTTTAGTGTCACTTCCTTCGCTCGCCAGAAAAAACGCTGAAGCATTCTTCTTGCATATATTTCAATCAATGCAGTTCCAGAAACAAGTAGTTACAATAAAAAATAAATCAAGTATTTGAACAATTTTAGCCTTAAAACACTTATTTTGGCGAAATTACTCATTTTTTCATTGTCACTCTAAAAAATTATAACTGTTTTTTTTTTAAGGTAAATTTTCACCAAGAATTTTCTTATTAGAGGCAATGAAAGTAGGCATCAAATACAGCATAACTGTGAAGTTTCAATTCGATGAAATCGCATCATATAAATCAAAAAGTGAATTTTGAATTTTTTATTAGTTATGTATTACTTTTTGCATTTCAACGATGATGCTTGTTACGTCTTTTTGTATTTCAGGTGACGATATACAACTACGGATATATGAGTACGAGTTGTTATTTTTTCTTCTTTTGGTGTATCATTTAATTACAATCTCGCGATGGAAAATATTTTTCATTATCTAGCATAAGTGTGCCACAACTCGTGCTCTTTCTTAAACTTCGTGCAGAAGAAAATGAATAACATTGTCATCAAAAGAATCACCAGAATTTAATGGACTATAAAACTCAATATCCAAAAATTTGTTTTTTTTTTTTTGTAACTCTGAATAAAATCAGTGAAATTTTAATGAAACTTTGTTGATTTTTACACATTTCTTTATAGAGTAAACTACAATTTTATTTAAAAAAATTATAAAAAGTAAAAAAGTAAGAGTCAAAGCTTGTCAATATGTGAGTGTCGTATAGTTAAGAAAAGCACTATACGTATATAAATTGTTGAAATTACCAACTTTGATTTGCTTTTGAATACCGATTTGTTGTTGGCTGCTGCATTTCTACTACTTTGGAATCGCAAATACATAAATTTATTCTTCTTTCATAGGAAATTGATGGATTTGATTTATTCAGCAAGCAGCAAGTTGCTACAAGCTGACCTTTTTCCCATTTTTTTCCATTTCTGCTCCCGTTTTAGCTTTATTGCCCGCCATGTTTGTTGCTGTGGCTTTAGAAGGCACACAAATTGCGATTTGCTCTGCCGGCAGGCGGAACAAATTACTACTAAAGTAGTGAAAAAAAACCTGCCGAAGTGAGCAAAAGGCCAGCAACTATATATGTACCTACATACATATGTATTTATGTATGTTTGTAGGTACATACAACCTCAACTTCACCTACAACCAGTAGAAGCACAAATATTTACATAGAGTTAGTAATAAAAAATGGAGTATCCACCTAGAACGAATGTTCTAGTTAATCGCAAGCTGTTGAAAGCTCGTAGACGGAATGCGGAAAAAATGACCAACCGTCAAGAGGAGGGGAAAGGAAAAGTACTAGGTAAATGCTACATAACGCCTGTCGGCATAGCTATTGAATGTAAATGGAGTTGTAAAGAAAAGCATTGCCACAAAATTAAAGAGCGTTTTTTTTTATTACTTAGTCGTCGGTTGTAAATAATCTCACAGTTTTTAACAAATATTTGTCCTTTTTAAGTTGTCGTCATTCATTTGATTCGATTTAAAATTTCTCGGCCACACCACTCTCGTATTCGCCTACGCTTCCTAAACTCACTGAATGGACAATAAAATTAATTGTGGTGCTAGAAAGTGTAGGAAACTGTACCAGATTTCTGAGCAATTTAACAAATTTTCCTTGCAATCCAACACCTTGTTGCATATTTTATTGGGAGCCGCGAAGTAAGTAAATGCTTTTGTGTTTCAAATGTGAAAAAGCGTAAAAATGTGTATACATACATACATACATATATTTAAATAATTTGTATAAAGGGAGACACTTACCAAGAGGATCACCCAGAAATGCATTTTGGTATCCATTATTTTTATCTGCATGATCGTAGAGTCATGGTTTGCGCTGAAAAAAAAAAATACAAATAAAATAAAGCAATTAATTTTAAAATTACATAACTGCATTTTGTATATACATAGTATGTATGCATACGTAAATAATAGTTAGCTTCAAATAGTTTTCTTGTTTTTTGATTTTTTTCATATACAAAATTAAAGGTAATTTTCTGCTTTATTTAAGCAAAGTATTCAATTGTATTATTAATTAGTACCTTTTTTGGTTAAAATATTTTTTTATAAAAAATTTTTATACGCGAAGTATAAAAATATGCATTTCAACGAAACCTAACTTTTTAAAAATTTATTTAAAAATTTCTTGAAATATCAGGCTTTTATTGTTTTGAACATCTGACTTTTGACCTCTTATAGCACTTGTAATATGAGTTCACACAAAAATGTTATGTACTGTTTAAATAAGAACAAAAGGCGGACTACGTCTCTATTTTTTCCTTTTTTAGTTGTCTACATTCACCGAAGGTCCAATTTGGAACTTCGAAGGCCAATATCTCGATTTCGGAGGCTAACTTCGAAAAACTGAGAAATCACGGTTTCAATTATGACTCAATCTCTTAAAAAAGTTGGTTTGTACAGTTTTACAATAAAATAATAATTTTTTTTAATTCTTGATAATTTCTTGATCACAATTAAAGATCATTTTATGATTTTTATTATTTATATAACTTAAAAGGCCATACAGACGCATACAACTAAAGCTTTGACCTGAAAACTTTAAGCCTTATTCCATTTAATATGTTGTAGGTTTATTTTAAGTTTCGTTAACAAAAAAAAAAAAAACGATCAAGATTCAGTTTACGCACGGTTATGCTTTAGCAAAGAATTCAGTTACAAATGAATGAGCTATTATACAAATAAGAAATACTAAATAATTCAAGAATAACAGAAACAAATTCACATTTAAATTCTATTGCATTTTGAATGCAATCTATGTAATTTGTTGGCTTTCTTCTGGCTTCTTCTTGGCGAAAGTTCAAGTGCGTGTTGAGGCTGCCGGCCACAAAAACAAATTCGACGAGAAAAAGCTAAATAAGAAATAACTATGGCAACAACAAATGCCATACAAAGTACTGAATTGAAAATCTTAAGATTTTCAGCAAGTGTAGTTGATTTTTTAATTTTTTATTTTTTAGTAGAACTTTACCTACGCTTGCCTCATTAAAAATGCAAAATTTCGAGCAAGAGAAGAGTGCAATGAAGAAATGCAAAATGCACTTATGGAAGCTAGAAGGAGAAATATTTTAGCGAAAAGGTAAACTTCGTTCAGGTCATGACTCGCCACTCGGCGGTCAGCAGTCAGCAGTCAGCGGTTGTCGGTTAGTGGAAAGCTTTTGACTATGCAAAATTTTAAGTTTGCTTATTAAAAACTTCTAATTATTTTGAAATGCCATAAAATTCGTGGAAGGAAACTAGGTGAAACTATTTCTTAACATTAGTTAAATAAGAGCATTTGGGGAAACTCAAATGTATGGACAAAGTATAAATAAAGTAAATTAATTGAGCAATGTACTACTTACTGCGTAGTTTTGTTACAATTTATTACATAGGGAAATTTTGCACCCGCTTCGCTGACTCGACTTTTAAAACAGGTGGCAACCTCCTTCGAAATATTTTCCTACTAAAACCCTATTAAATCCCTCTTGGCTGACGTCCATATTGTGATACATGTTCCAATTATTAAATTCCTTTAATTCAACAAAAATTTAATTTTTCAAATAGGTGGCAACTCTCCTACATGTAGCTTAGAACTAAAAACCTTATCAAGAACCTTTCGATTGATACTCATATTGTAGTAATTCATTTAAATTAAATTAATTTAATTTTTAAACGGGTGGTAACGCTTGCAAAATACTTCAGTAATATTTTAAATGTTCACTCTGAAGGTTTCTTAGCTATCATTCATTTGATACCCATATATAAATATTTCAGATAGCTTGCTAATAATTAATTTAAATTTGGCTTTTCGAAAAAGTGGCAACCCTTTCCAAAATATTTTCTTCTTTAATATAATTTTCAAATAAATAATTTGCTTAATTCAAGTCGAATTTGATTATTTAAACAGATGGCAGCCCTCTTCCGTGAGCATGGAATTGATTTTATATGCATTCATATATATATATATACCAAGTTCCTGTACTCCATCAAAAATATTTTCTGAGATATGATATGCAGTATGAAAATTCCTTTGATGGGAGGTGCCACGTCCCCTCGCATAATCGAGATTAAATCTATCCTATATTTTTAGTTGGGCTAAATGGCACCAGTGTACAAAATTTAATGGGAATCGGTTGTGTAGTTAAAGCGTGAAAGCGTAACAAATAAACAAACTCCCTTTCGGATTTATAATATTATAAAACGGGTCATTTATATTTTATATTGTAATTGTATCTGAAATTTTTCAAAATTTCTTTATATAATTCTCTTCTCATGGAGAAAATTTAAAATTTTTAATTTAAATCTTAACCAAAGATACTAAAAAAAAGATATAAAATATTCATACCAACATATCTGCAGTAAGATCAATTATTTTGTACATACACACAGAGAAAAAAGCACCTAATAAAATGGAACAAAACTAATAAGATATCTCTACGGTTTTTTGTTAAGAAGATATTCCTCATGCTTCCAGAGGGCAAATCCTTTTAACAAAACCAAAAAGAAATCTTTTGGTTTCTATAAGGTTGTCTAATTAAATTTTTTAAAATAGAAATTAAAAAAGGTTCACGCCGACCCGTCTTCGAACCCGTGACCTTCTGAATGGCAATTTATAGCTCTACCTACCCGGCTACGGTGGTCATCTAGCCGATGGTGTTCTATTGATTGATATGAATTTAATATAAATAAATTCAAGAAGTCATCGCATGAAAGTAAGAAGAAAACTTTTCAATAAATTCAAGAATACATCACATACAATTAAGAAGTAATTTTCATGAAGCACTATTACATTGGCTTGTTAAATATTTCCCGTAAGCATTAGCAGCGAGAACGTAAACACAAAATTGGGATAAAAAAAAAATAAAAATAAATCAATATACATACATACATACATATATGTATATAAAATAAAAAATAATAATAATAAAAAGAATAAAAAAGATAAAAAATAAAAAATAAGAAACTAGGTTCGTTTCACAGTATATGAACCCACGTCCAAAAAGTCGGCAGTCGTAGTCGCACCCGAAAAATACAACCTTCAATTCATTGTCAATTTTATTACAAATAAAATCAAGAAGAATTTACACATGAAATTAAAAATAAATCTCTAAGGAATTTTCTTGGTTTTTTTCGTCTAATTTACCCCTTAGCCCAGAAACGTTTCATAAAGACAATCCTCTTGCTTATATGTGTCATAAATTTCTCTGTGCATAAGTTCATTTTCAATGAAATATTTAAAAGTTTTATTCCGTCAAAAATTGTGAAATATTTATTGAGTTTTCTTCAGTGCTTTTACACGTTTGCGGACTTTTGTACAATATATTACACAAATTTGAAGTAGCCCTAATAGCTACCCAAAACAATTTTTGAATATTTTTTTTTTTTTACTTTTGGTATTATGAGGCTCTATGAACCTTGTAATTAAGAGGAAAAATGTTTATATTCATCAGGGACGGATTTGACCGGAAAGGGTTAAACAGGAATAAGCCAGGAAAACTTCGTAAAACACAAACTTTACTTTTATTTAGAGGTTGAGATGTGTATGAAATGAAAAATGCCAGTTTGCTCGATAATAAAAATCCAGTTTATTCGATATTCGAAAATAGTACAGTAATTCTGGCTCTAAATATATGTAGCTGCACTTGGAAAAAATTCTACATAGGATAAAAATCATACTACGCTGTTCACAAAACTATTTCAATCAAAATTGGATAATGTTGTGTCTCTAAATTTGACAGGCAATATCTTAAATTAATTAAAAACTATTGTAAAATATCGCATCGCTTCTATTAACACTGACGTAGAAATCGACAAATGTAGAAATATGCAAGAAGTGGTAGAAATTTATTGAAACATTACTCCAACAAGGACTACTGCACGGTAGTTCGGTGTGTTTGTACCGACTACTTATTTCGAAAAACCCGGTTTTTGGACCGGTTGCCAATTTTGATAAAAGCCGAGTAATGAATAATGCCCATTTCTTTTATTATAGATATTTCAAAAATTAAGTCGCTTTTTTTACCGTTTACCAATTTCGAAAAACCCGAAATTTTAGTACCGGTTACCAACTTCTTAAAAAGCGGATTGATAACCCATCCTAAAAACCCGGATTTTAGGAGATTCGTAGCCGGTACAAACAAACCGATTTAATTTTTTTAATCGCCGCGAAGTAATCCTTGTAGGAGTAAAGTGTCAACAAATTAGTTACTACCACTTTTTTGCATTTTTATACATTTGTCCATTTGTACGTCAGACCTAGGGCCATTGAAGCGGTATTTCCTAATAATTTTTAATTAATTAAAATTACTTCCTGCCCCACTGTGAGATGAAACATTTTCTTATTTTGAATAAAATAGTTTTCTGAGTTTTCAGTGTGGAATTTTTGCCACCCTAAGTGTTATATTGACTGTAAAAGACTCAAGATCTCAAAATAACTGCCTATAGATATCTGAAGAAACCGGTGGAAAACTGTTTGGAAAAGCCGAGTCAATCACCCTAATAGGTGGTGACACATCTGATATGTATAGTATTTTGTGCACCTTCCTACCAGTAAACTTTCTACTTGTTTACTTGCACTCGTCAATGCGGTGGCGCACAAATTGCTACCCTCAACTAAATCGCCTCTTAATCACCATTTAATTTGTCTAACTTTACGTGGCTTTAATGTTATTTTTTTGTCAGTTAATTTGTGGCTATCAAAGACATGTCAAACCACGACGAGACAAGTTAAGCTTAGTTAGCAGTGAGCACTTGTAGGCAGATTAATCGCCGATACACACACACACACACACACACACACACACACACACACACACACAGATAAAGTAAGCACAACTTTAGGGAAATAAATAAAAGTAGTAATATGTAGGCATTTACGTGTAATATTTGCTGATGTATCAAATTTCCCCGTTGATTTCGACACTCTCTCTCTCTCTTCTACTCACTTCATGGGTGTTCAAATCCCTGCAAGTGTCAATGTAATTAAATGTTCAAATAAAATCCGATTGCTCCGACTAATTGGCACATTGCCTGTGCAGAGCAAAATGATCACGTGTCAGACAAGTTACAAATGAAAGCACACAAATTGGCAAATAAATAAAAAATAAAATAGAGAAAAGAAATTGAAAACATTAACAAAGCCATAAAGCGTAGATGTATAGGTAAATAAATATATATACATATGTACGTTTGTATGTATGTACATAAATCTTCTAGCAACGCGCTTAAGTACATTTTTGATTTACATAGTTGACTAAGTCAGCCGGTGTGCCTAAGGTGATCTGTGGACTCATTGCTGTTTATAAGACATACATAATTAAAACAACTGACGCGTTAAATGTACGTATGCGGCAGAGTGGGTCTAGAGTGGCGCTGCATGACTTGCACCATGAAGTGTAGCTCGAGAATCATTTCACACGCATGCACTCAGTGCAAAAGTGCGTAGGCAACAAACAAGCAAAATAGTGATTGTAAATGTTATATCTCCCTAAAGGCCTATGGCGACACACATATGTACCTACATACATATGTATGTATAGAGTATGTATAGAGATATAAATTGTTACTCATACGCACTGACGCCAGCAGACCAAATAAAAGCAATGTATGTATAACTTTGTGCCACAAGAAATATCAGTGATCTAGCAACTGGTAGAAATGAGTAAAACCGAAGCAGCGAAAACAAGAAAATTAATTAGGGAAAGAGGCAAGAAAAGATGTGAGAAAAGATGCGAGCAATGAAGGGGAGGTGTGAATCGGAGAAAGTTTTGCAACCTGTCTGCCCAATCAAATTCAAATTTTATACAATTTATACACATGTGCCACTTTCTGTGATTCCGTAAAGTTTCCGTCAACTATACCACAACCCGGAAGTTTTTTTTTTTGCACACAAACCAGAAATGGGAAAACAATTCTACATGAAATACGGACACCGATTGACATTGCATTGTGTTGAAAACAAAAGTAAAATAATAGAAGCAAAACTTTGTGTGGAATATCACTTAACAATAGGGTGGCTCTAGAATGCATTGTAGGATTTTTTTCGTGCCAAAAAGAAAGTAAACATGTTTTTTTTTATTCTCAAAAATTTTAATATTTACACGTGCCACCGAGCACCTCAATTTTTCCGTGTATAATGCAAATGTAAAATTTTCATTTTACAAAATCGAGTTCATTAAAAAAATTAACAATTAACTATGTGCTAGAATTTAAAAAGGACTCTCTCCCCAAAGTTACCCTTCTGTGAAATTAATATTAATTCAAATTTCGAAAATAAAAAAAAAACGTATGCACATATTTACTTTTTCTGGTATTAGAACCAATTAGGGGGGTATCTTGCTTTTTTCTACGAAACAAATTTTGGTCCACCCTACTCAACACTCAGGCAAAAAAAAAAAAACAAAAATCCATTGAATAATAATAAAACGATTTAATCGGCAGGTCAGTGGACACTAATAGAAAGTGTGGAAGGATTTCATTTAAACATGTGCTGCTGGACATATGATGTTGCTCGTGAAATAAATTTTCTCCAGAGTGCGGACCGCTCGCATAAAAAGTGCTGGATAAATGCCCTAAGTATCGTCATTACCAGCGAGATGGATGCAGCCTAGTCCATCTGCTGTTGGTAGCAATTCCAGTGTCAGCGGAAAGCAAATTCGCAAAGATATATTGGGCACAATGGGATAGTTTGTAGCGGAGCGGTAGTAAATTCTGTTTTTCAAAAATCTTTCAATTAAAATTATTTCGTGTCGTGTAAATTCTGGATTCCAAAATTCTGTAAAAACAAAATGATGTACGTAAGCATAAAATTATGGAAAGTAAAATTATGGATTCAAAACTATTTGTGACCAAAATTACGATTTTTTTTTAAATACCGAATATAAAGCGATCTTATTCTGTTTTTAAATAAAAAATAATAAGCAAAAGAAGTTAGTGTGCAATCAAATGTTTAGCAATGCTTTTTAGAAAAGATATAAATAGGACTTAATTACATTTTTTTATTTTCATTATTCTCTTAACTTTTCTATTTGCTTTTACAGCTATTATTTTTTGGGGTATTTTTGCCCATTTTGAATTTTCGCGAGTTGAGCTTTCGCATAAACAAACTCGCCTTTCAAATCATTGATGCGTTTACACAACCCCAAAATTTCGCAATGCAGTGTTCTGAAAACAGAATTTTGAACCGTAGACATTTTCTACCCAAACCACCGGCAAAAGTCCGACCATGTGAGACAACGCGCCTTAAGAGAGAAGCAGGAAGGAAAGTACAATAAGGCGACAGGGTTTTCTGGAAGGCGATTATTGTATTGCTTCGACACGTGAAAAAATAAATCGCAACGGATTTTGCTTCCTTTGAACCTACTCTTGTAAACTCGTACGTATCCTCATTTCCCAAAGTACCACTGTGTACAGGGACTCAGTAAAGATTTAGTAAATACTACCGCAGAGTTATTAGGGATCTTCAGCATTCCTATAGGCATATACGGTTAGTGTTTATCGACTCAATGGCATCGATAGCAGCTTGCCAGCTTCGTAACTCAGCCTAAACCCCGCGGCGCAGTAATCTGCTAGATTACAAGCCTTTCTTAAAAACCGTTTCTGAGCGAAGATGGCAGATTCTGTTGCAGTGTCCATTTCATAGCGCATTTGGAAGTTGCGGCCAAAGAAAACTTCGGTGATCAGCTAATGGCAACTTCTGTACTGTACTTAACACCCATATCTATCCAGGATGGAAGCACGTAGAAGAAAGTAATTTTTGGGCTATTAATAAGTGTTTTAAATGTTAGACTCTGATTCTATGGAGAAAATCCTATTCGAATTAATTTTTGAACGCTGTGTGTGTGATGATTTTGAAGTTCTTTCACATTTTATCTAAATTAAATAATATAAATTATTGTACAATATCGGCAAGCGATTATATTTAGAGTTGTTAGAACAAATATTTATAATGTCCTCAACTAATTAAATTCAATAAAACTACTGTCTACTGTCTGCAAGCGTTCACCAATTTAAAACGAGTAAATGCTACAATATTTTAACAATAAATGCCATATGAGTACATAAATTATTGTTTGCGATAAAACCTGTCTGAGTTGCATTGTTGACACACATCTGCATGCCAGCTTACGTAGACGACTTCTACACACATATGTATGTATGTATGTATGTCGAAAAATCTAATGTTTATTTATGCACATAAGAAATTCCAAATTAAATAAATATGTATGTATGGAAAATTCGTAGAATTCTGTAGCAAGTAGACTACGAGTAAATAAGCAATCATAAACTAACAAAAATGTTCAACTTGCATTTAAAAAATGCGCTTCATTTAAAAGTGAGCATTTTAGGGAATGCTGTTAAAATTCTGTGTTCAAATTCAAACGAAAATACGTACACCAGAAATCTACCAGAGCAAATTGGCAGTCCCATCGGAATAGACATCAGTATGTTAAATGAGAAAATTTAAATAAAAGTGAGGAAATTTCAAAATGACAGACATAAGTGTGGGTAGTTGAGGAAAATGAATGAAAATACTGCATGCATTCCTATGTATGTATGTATGTGTCTAAAATACATACATATATGCTGTGTTTGTTTGTTCAAAGACACACTTATGTACATATGTATATAATTACAGAGTATGTCTGTGAGTTTGTTTATCCCACTGTTGTGGTTACTCTTATTGACTCCACTACACATAAACCTATATGTATGTGTTTACTGTTGTTGGTTTGCTTTACATGCCTTTCTATAATCAGGAGAATTAGCAAAGGAAGAAAAGATGTACATATGTGCAAATCTACATTAGGGCTGCAATGAAATAGTAAAAGTTGGCAGCTCATTTCGACGCCAACTTAGCTCATGGTTGTATTTTGGAAGCTTACGAAGCAGGGGAGAAAAGGGAAGAAAATAAAGATATTTGACTAAATAGAACTAAATTTTGTAAACAACATATTTTGTATCAACATATTAAAGTAAAATTTGTGAAAACCTGAGTTTTTTAAAAATTCTGTATGAAAATTTTATATGAGCTTACTCAATGATATATCGTACGGGATACTTGTAAGAAAAATTTTTACTAAGTTTAAACTGAAGATTTTTTGCATTTTTAAAGATCGATATATAGGATTTGGACATAAATATATTGGAAAATAAGAATTCGAAATTTGTGAAAAACTGAGTGTACAATTTTTAGGATATACTTTTTGTTGCAAATCGCCGCAAGTTTCTCAAATAGGGAAATCGAATTTTGCTAAGGGGGCTACATATGTATATATGGCCAAACAAACGCAATATGTCCTGATTGATACTTGGATGGGCTGTCCGCTAACCCAACTAAAACTGGTGTTAGGCTCTTCACTGGAAGGGAGAAGGTTAGATGGCCCTTAAAGGACTCACTGTTAAGATTTCTTAGGAAGTATAGCATTTATGTATGTTCCTAAATGGCTCCTCTAAGGGAGCTTTACCTATTACACCCGTAACTGCTCTGGTAGCATTGCCAAACCTATCGTCGCCCAATTTCTTAATCCGCGGAGAGGCCCTTAAGGCCACATTTTTGTTTAAAAGAAATATACGCTGCCGTGATATAGTATGGAGTGAGCTGGAGCCAGAAATAAAGACTTTAATCCCTTTTCAATGCCACAGGATAGTACGCCGTGGTTGCCTTTACTGAGGAGATACTAGCACAATGTTGAGTACCCTGAGGCTAACCCCAATATTGATATAATATTAAGCATATCTTTACTGCAGCTTACGAGCTTTTGTTGGATAACCCCAGATTGTCACTGAAGCAGTTTAGCTAAAACAAAGCGACTAATATGAAATAAAGTTATAGTTTAAAAAACTAAAACCTCGCTATTATATTTCCATTCGTATTGTCATAAAGTATGTAGCTTGGGAATAGAAATCACTGCATCTTTTAGGCGCATTAATATTACATAGTTACATCGCGAGCTAATAAAAGGGAGGTGAAAAGACTATCTTCTTTCAGCCTAATTATCTATGTAATACACCCTAATGTGTGCATTGATAAACGGCAATAGACATACATAAATATGTATGTATGTAGACATACATAAATATGTATGCATTTGCTGTCTGGTATGATTGAAAGACAAACAGTTGCTTGTGACTTCGGGTTGGTGTCGGCGTGTCATTGTCGTTTGCTATTGTTGATGTACAAGTTACTTTGTTATTCTTTTCATGTTTTGTGCAGAGTGGTATTATGGTATGACCGGGTGCAAATACCAAGAAGACAAGTAAGCATATGGGTATGAGGATAATTTGTGTTAAAAAATTTCCGAATGCATTGCTGCTTGGAAATGAAATGTTAAGGTAAACCAGTAAGGCAACTCGAATTAAAAATTAAAAACGTCAAACAGCTACAAAATGGAGCAACAAGAAAATGCAATTCACTAATGCAGTCCTTTATTGTTATTAGGAGCGTTCCTTATCTCCCAGAAAAAGTCTGAAAAAGTCCGAAGTAGTCAGATTTAGTCCAAAAAGCGTTCCTTAACTCGGAAATGACAGCAAAAATGAGAGAGCAAAAGTCAGTGAGAGCGACTCTCATCAGTCCGAAGTAATCAGATTTAGTCAGAAGAATTTTTTCTGGCAAAATCCTGAAAAGTGTCAATCTCAACTGAATTTAAATTAACGGAAATTAAAGAATACGCAAAAAGTGAGAATAATCTAAAAAGTAAAAGAAATGAATTGAAATTGGATGGAGGCAAAAAATAATTGATATAGCAAGTGTTTATTGTGCTTGTGCTTGTGTGAATGTGTTTTGTACATACATTTCTGTTCTTATTTGACGTTAGTTTTGTTGTTGCCATTCTTTGGACTAAAAATTTGGTTTTTTGCGTTCCTTTACTTTTCCTGTTACTCTCTTTTAGTGAGCGCATTTTGCTTACGCTCTGGCATTTTGACACTTTTCAGATTTTAGTCCAAAAAGATAAGGAATGAACCTA